>NC_059468.1:43785255-43860255 GCF_905237065.1 Salmo salar
GACATATTTTTATTTTTAATTTTAATTTTTATTTATTTCACCTTTATTTAACCAGGTAGGCAAGTTGAGAACAAGTTCTCATTTACAATTGCGACCTGGCCAAGATAAAGCAAAGCAGTTCGACAACATACAATAACACAAAGTTACACATGGAGTAAAACAAATATACTGTCAATAATACAGTAGAAAAATAAGTCTATGTACAATGTGAGCAAATGAGGTGAGATAAGGGAGGTAAAGGCAACAAAAAAGGTCAATGGTGGCAAAGTAAATACAATATAGCAAGTAAAACACTGGAATGGTTGATTTGTAGTAGAAGAAAGTGCAAAGTAGAAAAATAGTTAATGGGGTGCAAAGGAGCAAAATAGAATAAATAAATACAGTATGAGGTAGGTAGGTAGATAGATAGATGGGGCTGTGTACAGGTGCAGTGATCTGGGAGCTGCTCTGACAGCTGGTGCTTAAAGCTAGTGAGGGAGATAAGTGTTTCCAGTTTCAGAGAGTTTTGTAGTTCGGTCCAGTCATTGGCAGCAGAGAACTGGAAAGAGAGACGGCCAAAGTAGGAATTGGCTTTGGGTGTGACCAGTGAGATATACCTGCTGGAGCGCGTGCTACAGGTGGGTGCTGCTATGGTGACCAGTGAGCTGAGATAAGGCAGGACTTTACCTAGCAGGGTCTTGTAGATGACCTAGAGCCAGTGGGTTTGGCGACGAGTACGAAGCGAGGGCCAGCCAACGAGAGCGTACAGGTCGCAGTGGTGGGTAGTATTTGGGGCTTTGGTGACAAAACAGATGGCACTGTGATAGACTGCATCCAGTTTGTTGAGTAGAGTGTTGGAGGCTATTTTGTAGATGACATCGCCGAAGTCAAGGATCGGTAGGATAGTCAGTTTTACGAGGGTATGTTTGGCAGCATGAGTGAAGAACGCTTTGTTGCGAAATAGGAAGCCAATTCTCGATTTAACTTTGGATTGGAGATGTTTGATGTGAGTCTGGAAGGAGAGTTTACAGTCTAACCAGACACCTAGGTATTTGTAGTTGTCCACATATTCTAAGTCAGAACCATCCAGAGTAGTGATGCAGGACGGGCGGGCAGGTGCGGGCAGCGATCGGTTGAAGAGCATGCATTTAGTTTTACTTGTATTTAGGAGCAGTTGGAGGCCATGGAAGGAGAGTTGTATGGCATTGAAGCTCGTCTGGAGGGTTGTTAACACAGTGTCCAAAGAAGGGCCAGAAGTATACAGAATGGTGTCGTCTGCGTAGAGGTGGATCAGAGAATCACCAGCAGCAAGAGCGACATCATTGATGTATACAGAGAAAAGAGTTGGCCCGAGAATTGAACCCTGTGGCACCCCCATAGAGACTGCCAGAGGTCCGGACAACAGGCCCTCCGATTTGACACACTGAACTCTATCAGAGAAGTAGTTGGTGAACAAGGCGATGAAATCATTAGAGAAACCAAGGCTGTTGAGTCTGCCGATGAGGATGTGGTGATTGACAGAGTCGAAAGCTTTGGCCAGGTCAATGAAAACGGCAGCACAGTATTGCTTCTTATCGATGGCGGTTACGATATCATTTAGGACCTTGAGGGTGACTGAGGTGCACCCATGACCAGCTCTGAAACCAGATTGCATAGCGGAGAAGGTGCGGTGGGATTCGAAATGGTCGCTAATCTGTTTGTTGATTTGGCTTTCGAAGACCTTAGAAAGGCAGGGTAGGATGGATATAGGTCTATAGCAATTTGGGTCAAGAGTGTCCCCTCCTTTGAAGAGGGGGATAACAGCAGCTGCTTTCCAATCTATGGGAATCTCAGACGACACGAAAGAGAGGTTGAACAGGCTAGTAATAGGGGTTGCAATAATTTCGGCAGATAATTTTAGAAAGAAAGGGTGCAGATTGTCTAGCCCGGCTGATTTGTAGGGGTCCAGATTTTGCAGCTCTTTCAGAACATCTGCTATCTGGATTTGGGAGAAGAAGAAATGGTGAAGGCTTGGGGGAGTAGCTGTGGGGGGTGCAGTGCTGTTGACTGCAGTAGGGGTAGCCAGGTGGAAAGCGTGGCCAGCCGTAGAAAAATGCTTATTCAAATTTTCAATTATAGTGGGTTTATCGGTGGTGACAGAGTTTCCTATCCTCAGTGCAGTTGGCAGTTGGGAGGAGGTGTTCTTATTCTCCATGGACTTTACAATGTCCCAGAACTTTTTTGAATTTGTGTTGCAGGAAGCAAATTTCTGCTTGAAAAAGCTAGCCTTAGCTTTTCTAACTGCCTGTGTATATTGGTTTCTAACTTCCCTGAAAAGTTGCATATCACGGGGGCTGTTTGATGCTAATGCAGAACGCCATAGGATGTTTTTGTGTTGGTTAAGGGCAGTCAGGTCTGGGGAGAACCAAGGGCTATATCTGTTCCTGGTTCTAAATTTCTTGAAAGGGGCATGCTTATTTAAGATGGTGAGGAAGGCATTTAAAAAAAAATAACCAGGCATCCTCTACTGACGGGATGAGGTCAATATCCTTCCAGGATACCAGGGCCAGGTCGATTAGAAAGGCATGCTCGCTGAAATGTTTCAGGGAGCGTTTGACAGTGATGAGTGGAGGTCGTTTGACCGCTGATCCATTACGGATGCAGGCAATGAGGCAGTGATCGCTGAGATCTTGGTTGAAAACAGCAGAGGTGTATTTAGAGGGCAAATTGGTTAGGATGATATCTATGAAGGTGCCCGTGTTTACGGCTTTGGGGTGGTACCTGGTGGGTTCATTAATAATTTGTGTGAGATTGAGGGCGTCAAGCTTGGATTGTAGGATGGCTGGGGTGTTAAGCATGTCCCAGTTTAGGTCACCTAGTAGCACGAGCTCTGAAGATAGATGGGGGGGGCAATCAGTTCACATATGGTGTCCAGAGCACAGCTGGGGGCCGAGGGTGGTCTATAGCAGGCGGCAACGGTGAGAGACTTGTTTTTAGAGAGATGGATTTTTAAAAGTAGAAGTTCAAATTGTTTGGGTACAGACCTGGATAGTAGGACAGAACTCTGCAGGCTATCTCTGCAGTAGATTGCAACACCGCCCCCTTTGGCCGTTCTATCTTGTCTGAAAATGTTGTAGTTAGGGATGAAGATTTCTGAGTTTTTGGTGGACATCCTAAGCCAGGATTCAGACACGGCTAGGACATCTGGGTCGGCTGAGTGTGCTAAAGCAGTGAATAAAACAAACTTAGGGAGGAGGCTTCTAATGTTAACATGCATGAAACCAAGGCTATTACGGTTACAGAAGTCATCAAAAGAGAGCGCCTGGGGAGTAGGAGTGGAGCTAGGCACTGCAGGGCCTGGATTCACCTCTACAGAATTGGTCGTCTGTGACGTCCGGAATAGAGAGAAAAAGGAGCAGGTTTCTGGTGGCGATAAAATAGCTTCAAGGTATAAATAATGTACAGACAAAGGTATGGTGGGATGTGAATACAGAGGAGGTAAACCTAGGCATTTAGTGTTGATGAGAGAGATATTGTCTCTAGAAACATCATTGAAACCAGAAGATGTCATAGCATGTGTGGGTGGAGGAAGTGAGAGGTTGGATAAGGTATAATGAGCAGGGCTAGAGGCTCTACAGTGAAATAAACCAATAAACACTAACCAGAACAGCAATGGACAAGGCATATTGACATTAAGGAGAGGCATGCTTAGCCGAGTGATCAAAGGGTCCAGTGAGAGTTAGATAGCTAGCCGAGCCATAGGTAGCAAGCTGGTAGAAGATGGAGGAGGTCTGTTTTTAGCCACCTCGTGTGATTCCGTCTGTAGATTAGTAGGGTTCCGTGTGGTAGGGGGGACCAGTCCAATTGGCAAAATAGTTAGTTATGGTGGCCCAAGAAAAGTGTCCGATAGACCTATTCAGATAGCAGCCGATAAGACAGCTAACGATTAGCGGGCCGCAGATGGGCGATCAGGTTACGTCGCGACGGAGGGGCCAGTTGGATAACTCCCTCGGGCAGATAACGTCGGTAGTCCAGTCGTGAATATGCCCCTCCTGCCCACCTCATACCCACAACTCCCGGAATGAGGGCCTCAACATGGAAGTCATACATACGACCAGGCCGTGAGCGAGCAAACAGGCCCAACCCCCACTCATACACTAGCCCAAGCCAATGGAATGTACCAGATGCTCAGCAGGCTCTGCTCACACTTACTGGCCTGAGGCCAAACCACACGACTTACAACATTGGACCCTTTATGGAACACAAAGCCTTCACTATCTCATCCTGGAATATCCATGGCCTGAGGCCATCTGCCTTTGGCCTAAAGAGCAGGAACCTGGACTTCACCAAAGAAATTGGTAATACAGACATTGTCATCCTACAAGACACCTGGTATAGAGGAGATGGACCCACTGGTTGCCCTCTAGGTTACACAGAGCTGGTAGTCCCATCCACCAAACTACCAGGTGGGTGGTATAGAGGAGATGGACCCACTGGTTGTCCTCTAGGTTACAGAGAGCTGGTAGTCCCATCCACCACACTACCAGGTGTGAAACAGGGTATAGAGGAGATGGACCCACTGGTTGCCCTCTAGGTTACAGAGAGCTGGTAGTCCCATCCACCACACTACCAGGTGGTATAGAGGAGATGGACCCACTGGTTGCCCTCTAGGTTACAGAGAGCTGGTAGTCCCATTCACCACACTACCAGGTGTGAAACAGGGTATAGAGGAGATGGACCCACTGGTTGCCCTCTAGGTTACACAGAGCTGGTAGTCCCATCCACCACACTACCAGGTGGGTGGTATAGAGGAGATGGACCCACTGGTTGCCCTCTAGGTTACAGAGAGCTGGTAGTCCCATCCACCAAACTACCAGGTGGGTGGTATAGAGGAGACGGACCCTCTGGTTGCCCTCTAGGTTACAGAGAGCTGGTAGTCCCATCCACCACACTACCAGGTGGGTGGTATAGAGGAGATGGACCCACTGGTTGTCCTCTAGGTTACAGAGAGCTGGTAGTCCCATCCACCAAACTACCAGGTGTGAAACAGGGAAGGGACTCAGGGGCTATGGTAGTTTAGTATAGAGCAGACCTAACTCACTCTATTAAATTAATCAAAACAGGAACATTTTACATTTGGCTAGAAATTCAAAAGGAAATGATCTCAACAGAGAAAAATGTCCTCCTGTGTGCTACCTATATCCCCCCACTAGAATCCCCATACTATAATGAAGACAGCTTCTCCATCCTGGATGGGGAAATCAATCATTTCCAGGCCCAGGGACATGTACTAGTCTGTGTCGACCTAAATGCCAGAACTGGACAAGAACCTGACACCCTCAGCACACAGGAGGACAAACACCTACCTGGAGGTGACTGCATTCCTTCCCCCATATGCCCCCCTAGACACAACTATGACAACATAACCAACAAAAACAGGTCACAACTCCTGCAGCTCTGTTGCATGCTGGGTATGGACATAGTCAATGGTAGGCTTCGAGGGGACTCCTATGGTAGGTACACCTATAGCTCATCTCTAGGCAGTTGTATTGTAGACTACTTTATCACTGACCTCAACCAAGAGTCTCTCAGAGCGTTCACAGTCAGTCCACTGACACCCCTATCAGACCACAGCAAAATCACAGTCTACTTGAACAGAGCAATACTCAATCATGAGGCATCAAAGCCAACGGAACTGAGTAATATTAATAAATGCTGTCGATGGAAGGAAACTTAACCAAAAACTATTAGGCAACAACAAATTCAATCCCTTCTAGACAACTTCCTGGGTAAAACGTTCCACTGTAATAGTGAAGGTGTAAACATGGCAGTAGAAAATCTTAACAGTATATTTGACCTCTCAGCTTCTCTATCAAATCTTAAAATTTTCAAACAGAAAACCGAAGAAAATGAACAACAATGACAAATGGTTTGATGAAGAATGCAAAAAACCTAAGAAAAGAAATTGAGAAACCTTTCCAACCAAAAAACATAGAGACCCAGAAAACCTGAGTCTACGCCTTCACTATGGTGAATCACTAAAACAATACAGAAATACACTACGGAAAAAGAAGGAACAGCACGTCAGAAATCAGCTCAATGTAATTGAAGAACCCAAAGAATCTACCCACTTCTGGGAACATTGGAACACATTAAACAAACAACGACATGAAGAGTTTTCTCTCCAAAATGGAGATGTATGGATAAACCACTTCTCCAATCTTTTTGGCTCTATAACAAACAACAAACAGCAAAAACATATATATGATCAAATACAAATCTTAGAATCAACTATTAAAGACTACCAGAACCCACTGGATTCTCCAATAACCTTGAATGAACTACAGGACAAAATAAAAACCCTCCAACCCAAAAAGGCCTGTGGTGTTGATGGTATCCCTCAATGAAATGATCAAATATACAGACAACAAATTCCAATTGGCTTTACTAAAACTCTTTAACATCATCCTCAGCTCTGGCATCTTCCCAATTATTTGGAACCAAGGACTGTTCACCCCAATCCACAAAAGTGGAGACAAAATTTATACCATAACTAAAGTGGTTTATGTGTTATATGCGTCAACAGCAACCTCAGGAAAATTCTCTGCATTATCATTAACAGCAGACTTGTACATTTCCTCAGTGAAAACAATGTACCGAGCAACTGTCAAATTGGCTTTTTACCAAATTACCGTATGACAGACCACGTATTCACCCTGCACACCCTAATTGACAAACAAACCAAAACAAAGGCAAAGTCTTCTCATGCTTTGTTGATGTCAAAAAAGCATTTGACTCAATTTGGCATGAGGGTCTAGTATACAAATTGATCGAAAGTGGTGTTGGGGGAAAAACATACAACATTATAAAATACATGTACACAAACAACAAGTTTGAGCCCCAGGACAGCAACACAATTAGACCCAACCAAATCATGAGAAACAAAAAGATAATTGCTTGACACATTGGAAATCATTTTAAAAAAAATCTGAGCAAATTAGAATGCTATTTGGCCCTAAACAGAGAGTACACAGTGGCAGAATACCTGACCACTTTGACTGACCCAAACTTAAGGAAAGCTCCCATATCTACTGGGTGAAATACCACAGTGTGCCATCACAGCAGCAAGATTTGTGACCTGTTGGCACAAGAAAAGGGCAACCAGTGAGGAACAAAACACCATTGTAAATACAACCTATATTTATATATTTTCCCCTTTTGTACTTTAACCATTTGTACATCATTACAACACCTTATATAGACATAACATGACATTTGAAATGTCTTTATTCTTTTCGAACTTTTGTGAGTGTAATGTTAACTGTTAATGTTTTATTGTTTATTTCACTGTTGTGAAATTATCAGGGCACAAGGTGAGACTCAGATGCAGATGGGGTAAGGCAAGAGAATGGTTGTGTACAGGCAAAAAGGTCAAAACCAGATCAGAGTCCAATAGGTACAGAGTGGCAGACAGGATGATGATCAGGCAGGCGGGTACAGAGTCCAGAAAACAGGCGAGGGTCAAAAACCAGGAGGACTAGCAAAAAAGAGAATAGAAAAGGCAGGAGCACAGGGAAAAAAACATGCTGGTTGACTTGGAATATACAAGACGAACTGGCACAGACAGACAGGAAACACAGGGATAAATACACTGGTACAGAGAGACAGGAAACACAGGGATAAATACACTGGTACAGAGAGACAGGAAACACAGGGATAAATACACTGGTACAGAGAGGCAGGAAACACAGGGATAAATACACTGGTACAGAGAGACAGGAAACACAGGGATAAATACACTGGTACAGAGAGACAGGAAACACAGGGATAAATACACTGGGACAGAGAGACAGGAAACACAGGGATAAATACACTGGTACAGAGAGACTGGAAACACAGGGATAAATACACTGGTACAGAGAGACAGGAAACACAGGGATAAATACACTGGTACAGAGAGGCAGGAAACACAGGGATAAATACACTGGTACAGAGAGGCAGGAAACACAGGGATAAATACACTGGTACAGAGAGACAGGAAACACAGGGATAAATACACTGGTACAGAGAGACAGGAAACACAGGGATAAATACACTGGTACAGAGAGACAGGAAACACAGGGATAAATACACTGGTACAGAGACAGGAAACACAGGGATAAATACACTGGTACAGAGAGGCAGGAAACACAGGGATAAATACACTGGTACAGAGAGACAGGAAACACAGGGATAAATACACTGGTACAGAGAGACTGGAAACACAGGGATAAATACACTGGTACAGAGAGACAGGAAACACAGGGATAAATACATGGTACAGAGAGGCAGGAAACACAGGGATAAATACACTGGTACAGAGAGGCAGGAAACACAGGGATAAATACACTGGTACAGAGAGACAGGAAACACAGGGATAAATACACTGGTACAGAGAGACAGGAAACACAGGGATAAATACACTGGGACAGAGAGACAGGAAACACAGGGATAAATACACTGGTACAGAGAGACTGGAAACACAGGGATAAATACACTGGGACAGAGAGACAGGAAACACAGGGATAAATACACTGGTACAGAGAGGCAGGAAACACAGGGATAAATACACTGGTACAGAGGCAGGAAACACAGGGATAAATACACTGGTACAGAGAGACAGGAAACACAGGGATAAATACACTGGTACAGAGAGACAGGAAACACAGGGATAAATACACTGGTACAGAGAGACAGGAAACACAGGGATAAATACACTGGTACAGAGACAGGAAAGACAGGGATAAATACACTGGTACAGAGAGGCAGGAAACACAGGGATAAATACACTGGTACAGAGAGACAGGAAACACAGGGATAAATACACTGGTACAGAGAGACAGGAAACACAGGGATAAATACACTGGTACAGAGAGACAGGAAACACAGGGATAAATACACTGGTACAGAGAGACAGGAAACACAGGGATAAATACACTGGTACAGAGAGACAGGAAACACAGGGATAAATACACTGGTACAGAGGCAGGAAACACAGGGATAAATACACTGGTACAGAGAGACAGGAAACACAGGGATAAATACACTGGTACAGAGAGACAGGAAAATCAGGGATAAATACACTGGTACAGAGAGACAGGAAACACAGGGATAAATACACTGGTACAGAGAGACAGGAAACACAGGGATAAATACACTGGTACAGAGAGACAGGAAACACAGGGATAAATACACAGAGAGACAGGAAACACAGGGATAAATACACTGGGGCGGAGAGACAGGAAACACAGGGATAAATACACTGGTACAGAGAGACAGGAAACACAGGGATATATACACTGGTACAGAGAGACAGGAAACACAGGGATAAATACATTGTTACAGAGAGGCAGGAAACACAGGGATAAATACACTGTTACAGAGAGACAGGAAACACAGGGATAAATACACTGGGGCAGAGAGACAGGAAACACAGGGATAAATACACTGGGGCAGAAGACAGGAAACACAGGGATAAATACACTGGGGCAGAGAGACAGGAAACACAGGGATAAATACACTGGTACAGAGAGACAGGAAACACAGGGATAAATACACTGGTACAGAGAGACAGGAAACACAGGGATAAATACACTGGTACAGAGAGGCAGGAAACACAGGGATAAATACACTGGTACAGAGAGACAGGAAACACAGGGATAAATACACTGGTACAGAGAGGCAGGAAACACAGGGATAAATACACTGGTACAGAGAGACAGGAAACACAGAGATAAATACACTGGTACAGAGAGACAGGAAACACAGAGATAAATACACTGGTACAGAGAGACAGGAAACACAGGGATAAATACACTGGTACAGAGAGACAGGAAACACAGGGATAAATACACTGGTACAGAGAGACAGGAAACACAGGGATAAATACACTGGTACAGAGAGACAGGAAACACAGGGATAAATACACTGGTACAGAGACAGGAAACACAGGGATAAATACACTGGTACAGAGAGGCAGGAAACACAGGGATAAATACACTGGTACAGAGAGACAGGAAACACAGGGATAAATACACTGGTACAGAGAGACAGGAAACACAGGGATAAATACACTGGTACAGAGAGACAGGAAACACAGGGATAAATACACTGGTACAGAGAGAAAGGAAACACAGGGATAAATACACTGGTACAGAGAGACAGGAAACACAGGGATAAATACACTGGTACAGAGAGACAGGAAACACAGGGATAAATACACAGAGAGACAGGAAACACAGGGATAAATACACTGGGGCGGAGAGACAGGAAACACAGGGATAAATACACTGGTACAGAGAGACAGGAAACACAGGGATATATACACTGGTACAGAGAGACAGGAAACACAGGGATAAATACATTGTTACAGAGAGGCAGGAAACACAGGGATAAATACACTGTTACAGAGAGACAGGAAACACAGGGATAAATACACTGGGGCAGAGAGACAGGAAACACAGGGATAAATACACTGGGGCAGAAGACAGGAAACACAGGGATAAATACACTGGGGCAGAGAGACAGGAAACACAGGGATAAATACACTGGTACAGAGAGACAGGAAACACAGGGATAAATACACTGGTACAGAGAGACAGGAAACACAGGGATAAATACACTGGTACAGAGAGGCAGGAAACACAGGGATAAATACACTGGTACAGAGAGACAGGAAACACAGGGATAAATACACTGGTACAGAGAGGCAGGAAACACAGGGATAAATACACTGGTACAGAGAGACAGGAAACACAGAGATAAATACACTGGCACAGAGAGACAGGAAACACAGGGATAAATACACTGTTACAGAGAGACAGGAAACACAGGGATAAATACACTGGTACAGAGAGACAGGAAACACAGGGATAAATACACTGGTACAGAGACAGGAAACACAGGGATAAATATACTGGTACAGAGAGGCAGGAAACACAGGGATAAATACACTGGTACAGAGAGACAGGAAACACAGGGACAAATACACTGGTACAGAGAGACAGGAAACACAGGGATAAACACACTGGTACAGAGAGACAGGAAACACAGGGATAAATACACTGGTACAGAGAGACAGGAAACACAGGGATAAATACACTGGTACAGAGAGACAGGAAACACAGGGATAAATACACAGAGAGACAGGAAACACAGGGATAAATACACTGGGGCGGAGAGACAGGAAACACAGGGATAAATACACTGGTACAGAGAGACAGGAAGAACAGGGATATATACACTGGTACAGAGAGACAGGAAACACAGGGATAAATACATTGTTACAGAGAGGCAGGAAACACAGGGATAAATACATTGTTACAGAGAGACAGGAAACACAGGGATAAATACACTGGGGCAGAGAGACAGGAAACACAGGGATAAATACACTGGGGCAGAAGACAGGAAACACAGGGATAAATACACTGGGGCAGAGAGACAGGAAACACAGGGATAAATACACTGGTACAGAGAGACAGGAAACACAGGGATAAATACACTGGTACAGAGAGACAGGAAACACAGGGATAAATACACTGGTACAGAGAGGCAGGAAACACAGGGATAAATACACTGGTACAGAGAGACAGGAAACACAGGGATAAATACACTGGTACAGAGAGGCAGGAAACACAGGGATAAATACACTGGTACAGAGAGACAGGAAACACAGAGATAAATACACTGGTACAGAGAGACAGGAAACACAGAGATAAATACACTGGTACAGAGAGACAGGAAACACAGGCATAAATACACTGGTACAGAGAGACAGGAAACACAGGGATAAATACACTGGTACAGAGAGACAGGAAACACAGGGATAAATACACTGGTACAGAGAGACAGGAAACACAGGGATAAATACACTGGTACAGAGACAGGAAACACAGGGATAAATATACTGGTACAGAGAGGCAGGAAACACAGGGATAAATACACTGGTACAGAGAGACAGGAAACACAGGGATAAATACACTGGTACAGAGAGACAGGAAACACAGGGATAAATACACTGGTACAGAGAGACAGGAAACACAGGGATAAATACACTGGTACAGAGAGACAGGAAACACAGGGATAAATACACTGGTACAGAGAGACAGGAAACACAGGGATAAATACACAGAGAGACAGGAAACACAGGGATAAATACACTGGGGCGGAGAGACAGGAAACACAGGGATAAATACACTGGTACAGAGAGACAGGAAACACAGGGATATATACACTGGTACAGAGAGACAGGAAACACAGGGATAAATACATTGTTACAGAGAGGCAGGAAACACAGGGATAAATACACTGATACAGAGAGACAGGAAACACAGGGATAAATACACTGGGGCAGAGAGACAGGAAACACAGGGATAAATACACTGGGGCAGAAGACAGGAAACACAGGGATAAATACACTGGGGCAGAGAGACAGGAAACACAGGGATAAATACACTGGTACAGAGAGACAGGAAACACAGGGATAAATACACTGGGACAGAGAGACAGGAAACACAGGGATAAATACACTGGTACAGAGAGACTGGAAACACAGGGATAAATACACTGGTACAGAGAGACAGGAAACACAGGGATAAATACACTGGTACAGAGAGGCAGGAAACACAGGGATAAATACACTGGTACAGAGAGGCAGGAAACACAGGGATAAATACACTGGTACAGAGAGACAGGAAACACAGGGATAAATACACTGGTACAGAGAGACAGGAAACACAGGGATAAATACACTGGTACAGAGAGACAGGAAACACAGGGATAAATACACTGGTACAGAGAGGCAGGAAACACAGGGATAAATACACTGGTACAGAGAGGCAGGAAACACAGGGATAAATACACTGGTACAGAGAGACAGGAAACACAGGGATAAATACACTGGTACAGAGAGACTGGAAACACAGGGATAAATACACTGGTACAGAGAGACAGGAAACACAGGGATAAATACACTGGTACAGAGAGGCAGGAAACACAGGGATAAATACACTGGTACAGAGAGGCAGGAAACACAGGGATAAATACACTGGTACAGAGAGACAGGAAACACAGGGATAAATACACTGGTACAGAGAGACAGGAAACACAGGGATAAATACACTGGTACAGAGAGACAGGAAACACAGGGATAAATACACTGGGACAGAGAGACAGGAAACACAGGGATAAATACACTGGTACAGAGAGGCAGGAAACACAGGGATAAATACACTGGTACAGAGAGACAGGAAACACAGGGATAAATACACTGGTACAGAGAGACAGGAAACACAGGGATAAATACACTGGTACAGAGACAGGAAACACAGGGATAAATACACTGGTACAGAGAGGCAGGAAACACAGGGATAAATACACTGGTACAGAGAGACAGGAAACACAGGGATAAATACACTGGTACAGAGAGACAGGAAACACAGGGATAAATACACTGGTACAGAGAGACAGGAAACACAGGGATAAATACACTGGTACAGAGAGACAGGAAACACAGGGATAAATACACTGGTACAGAGAGACAGGAAACACAGGGATAAATACACTGGTACAGAGAGACAGGAAACACAGGGATAAATACACTGGTACAGAGACAGGAAACACAGGGATAAATACACTGGTACAGAGAGGCAGGAAACACAGGGATAAATACACTGGTACAGAGAGACAGGAAACACAGGGATAAATACACTGGTACAGAGAGACAGGAAACACAGGGATAAATACACTGGTACAGAGAGACAGGAAACACAGGGATAAATACACTGGTACAGAGAGGCAGGAAACACAGGGATAAATACACTGGTACAGAGAGACAGGAAACACAGGGATAAATACACAGAGAGACAGGAAACACAGGGATAAATACACTGGGGCGGAGAGACAGGAAACACAGGGATAAATACACTGATACAGAGAGACAGGAAACACAGGGATAAATACACTGGGGCAGAGAGACAGGAAACACAGGGATAAATACACTGGGGCAGAAGACAGGAAACACAGGGATAAATACACTGGGGCAGAGAGACAGGAAACACAGGGATAAATACACTGGTACAGAGAGACAGGAAACACAGGGATAAATACACTGGTACAGAGAGACAGGAAACACAGGGATAAATACACTGGTACAGAGAGGCAGGAAACACAGGGATAAATACACTGGTACAGAGAGACAGGAAACACAGGGATTAATACACTGGTACAGAGAGGCAGGAAACACAGGGATAAATACACTGGTACAGAGAGACAGGAAACACAGGGATAAATACACTGGTACAGAGAGGCAGGAAACACAGGGATAAATACACTGGCACAGAGAGACAGGAAACACAGAGATAAATACACTGGTACAGAGAGACAGGAAACACAGAGATAAATACACTGGTACAGAGAGACAGGAAACACAGGGATAAATACACTGGGGCAGAGAGACAGGAAACACAGGGATAAATACACTGGTACAGAGAGACAGGAAACACAGGGATAAATACACTGGTACAGAGAGACAGGAAACACAGGGATAAATACACTGGGGAAAATAAGCAACACCTGGAGGGGGTGGAGACAACGACGAGGACAGGTGAAACAGGTGAAACAGGTGAAACAGATCAGGACGTGACAGAGATAAGAGAGTCTACAGAGTGTTTTTGATCTTTTCAGGACAGCGCGTCGACATATAGCAGATATTGAGCTTATTTGGAGGCTACGTAGAGATAGAATAGGATCACCTATCTTGGATTGTGAAACAGCGAAGGGACAGAATCGAGGCTCTAGAATCTAGATAAAAGGCCTAATGGTCTTTTCAGTGATCTGGATGGTCGGAGAGACAAGACAACTGTGCTGCTGTCATGGTGGTGTGGTGATGGTGTTGTGATGGTGTGGTGATGGTGTGGTGATGGTGCTGTCATGGTGTGCTGTTGTGGTGGTGCTGTGATGGTGTGGTGTGGTGTTGTGGTGGTGCTGTCATGGTGTGGTGCTGTGGTGGTGTGGTGTGGTGTTGTGATGGTGCTGTGATGGTGATGGTGCTGTGATGGTGTGGTGATGGTGCTGTGATGGTGTGGTGATGGTGTTGTGATGGTGTGGTGATGGTGTTGTGATGGTGCTGTGATGGTGATCTTGCTGTGATGGTGTGGTGATGGTGCTGTGATGGTGTGGTGATGGTGTTGTGATGGTATGGTGATGGTGTGGTGTTGTGGTGGTGCTGTGAGGGTGTGGTGCTGTGATGGTGTGGTGGTGGTGTTGTGATGGTGCTGTGATGGTGTTGTGATGGTGATGGTGTTGTGGTGGTGGTGATGGTGTTGTGATGGTGTGGTGCTGTGATGGTGTTGTGATGGTGTTGTGATGGTGTGGTGATGGTGTTGTGATGGTGCTGTGATGGTGCGGTGATGGTGTGGTGATGTTGTGGTATGGTGATGGTGTTGTGATGGTGCTGTGATGGTGCGGTGATGGTGTGGTGATGTTGTGGTATGGTGATGGTGTTGTGATGGTGCTTTGATGGTGTGGTGATGGTGTGGTGATGGTGTGGTGATGGTGATGGTGTGGTGATGTTGTGGTGTTGTGATGGTGTTGTGATGGTGTTGTGATGGTGTGGTGCTGTGGTGATGGTGTGGTGATGTTGTGGTGTGGTGATGGTGCTGTGATGGTGTTGTGATGGTGTTGTGTGATGATGTTGTGGTGTGGTGATGGTGTTGTGATGGTGTGGTGCTGTGATGGTGTGGTGATGGTGTTGTGATGGTGTGGTGCTGTGATGGTGCGGTGATGGTGCTGTGATGGTGCTGTGATGGTGTTGTGATGGTGTTGTGTGGTGATGTTGTGGTGTGGTGATGGTGTTGTGATGGTGCTGTGATGGTGTGGTGATGGTGTGGTGATGGTGTGGTGATGGTGCTGTGATGGTGTGGTGATGGTGTGGTGATGGTGCTGTGATGGTGCGGTGATGGTGTGGTGATGGTGCTGTGATGGTGTGGTGATGGTGTGGTGATGGTGTGGTGTGGTGATGGTGTTGTGATGGTGTGGTGATGGTGTGGTGATGGTGTGGTGATGGTGTGGTGATGGTGCTGTGATGGTGTGGTGATGGTGCTGTGATGGTGTGGTGATGGTGCTGTGATGGTGTGGTGATGGTGCTGTGATGGTGCGGTGATGGTGTGGTGATGGTGTGGTGATGGTGCTGTGATGGTGTGGTGATGGTGCGGTGATGGTGATCAAACACCACGTAACAGCCAGTGATCCCTGTCTGGGGTAGGTGAAGTGTTGCTTAGTGAAGATCATAACAGATCAACTCTGAACAGTTGGAACGCAGCCGAGAAGAGAAGCAACGAAGCCCCTGGAGGAAGATACTTCAGAGGGTTTAAATCTGCCTCCCGAATGGACACTACTCACTATATAGTGCACTATTTTTCACCAGAGAGTTATGGGTCGTGGTCAAAGTAGTGCTTGCTTAGTGAAGATCATATATATATATATAGGGAATAGGGTCCATTTGGGACACAACCCAAGACAATATCCTATCTATGAGAAGCTGTTATTATCTGTTCAATGTGTTTTTATTGATGTGGAATGATGATAGTATTGTAGCACTGTATTACACCTGTAGACAATCTTTCACACTTGGAGGAAAATATATTTCTCCCAACTCTCCTCAATATGGGTTGAAACTCAAATCTTATTCTCAATATTGACCTGACCTTACTCCATACTAAATACTCCATGACCGTACTTGAGTTGTTGTTTTGTGTGACGAGATTTGTTCATGTTTATGACGTTGGCTACATTTACATTTTACATTTTAGTCATTTAGCAGACGCTCTTATCCAGAGCGACTTACAGTAGTGAATGCATACATTTCATTTAATTTCATCATTTTTTCTTTTTTTTTTCTTTCCCATACTGGCCCCCCGTGGGAATCAAACCCACAACCCTGGCGTTGCAAACACCATGCGTTGCAAACACCATGCTCTACCAACAGGGTAGGCTTACAAGGCTTTAGATTCTCACTATGTTATTTACGAGAGAAAAGAAGAAACCCGCACGCTGCTCTTGCTAGCATCACTGCTCTTTAATAAGCTTTACGTATCGGCCTCAAGGCCTTCCTCAGAGCTTTACGTATCGGCCTCACGGCCTTCCTCAGAGCTTTACGTATCGGCCTCACGGCCTTCCTCAGAGCTTTAGGTATCGGCCTCACGGCCTTCCTCAGAGCTTTAGGTATCGTCCTCACGGCCTTCCTCAGAGCTTTGCGTATCGGCCTCACGGCCTTCCTCAGAGCTTTACGTACCGGCCTCACGGCCTTCCTCAGAGCTTTACATATCGGCCTCACGGCCTTCCTCAGAGCTTTACGTACTGTCCTCACGGCCTTCCTCAGAGCTTTACGTATCGGCCTCACGGCCTTCCTCAGAGCTTTACGTATCGGCCTCACGGCCTTCCCCAGAGCTTTACATATCGTCCTCACGGCCTTCCTCAGAGCTTTAGGTATCGGCCTCACGGCCTTCCTCAGAGCTTTACGTATCGGCCTCACGGCCTTCCTCAGAGCTTTACGTATCGGCCTCACGGCCTTCCTCAGAGCTTTACGTATCGGCCTCAGAGCTTTGCGTATCGGCCTCAAGGCCGTTATTGTTATTGGCTGCTCAAGTACATAAAACGTATTAAACACGTCTGTAAAACCACAATGAGGACATCAAGGGAGGTGATATTAATAATACTCTGATTTAAAAGAGAATGTTTAGGATCTTCACCCTCCAGACATTATTTCCTGAATGTCTTAGTGATGAAATGCTGTTCTGGCTGGTTATGTTGTAAATGACAACATTAATTAATACCACCATTTCAGATCACTCTGACGATTTTCTTGCGTTGTACCCAATGATTTATGAAAACTTGCAGGATGGGTTGATGTCCTCAATGTGGTTTTACAGACGTGTTTAATTTGTTTTATGAACACAGATTTTCTTTTTATATTTATGAAATGCACATTCTGTATATGGTAACACTTGTTTTCCCTTCAACTCCAACCCATTTGATGCATTGAATAGATTTGGGTAGACCTATGTCTACATAAGGGTGCTAATTACCAAGAGCAGTGATACTATCCAGAGCAGTAACACTATCCAAAGCAGTGATACTATCCAGAGTAGTGATACTATCCAGAGCAGTGATACTATCCAGAGCAGTGATACTATCCAGAGCAGTGTTACTATCCAGAGCAGTGATACTATCCAGAGCAGTGATACTATCCAGAGCAGTGATACTATCCAGAGCAGTGACCAGAGCAGTGATACTATCCAGAGCAGTGATACTATCCAGAGCAGTGGTACTATCCAGAGCAGTGGTACTATCCAGAGCAGTGGTACTATCCAGAGCAGTGATACTATCCAGAGCAGTGACCAGAGCAGTGATACTATCCAGAGCAGTGATACTATCCAGAGCAGTGATACTATCCAGAGCAGTGGTACTATCCAGAGCAGTGATACTATCCAGAGCAGTGATACTATCCAGAGCAGTGATGCTATCCAGAGCAGTGATACTATCCAGAGCAGTGTCCAGAGCAGTGATGCTATCCAGAGCAGTGACCAGAGCAGTGATACTATCCAGAGCAGTGGTACTATCCAGAGCAGTGATACTATCCAGAGCAGTGACCAGAGCAGTGATACTATCCAGAGCAGTGATACTATCCAGAGCAGTGGTACTATCCAGAGCAGTGGTACTATCCAGAGCAGTGGTACTATCCAGAGCAGTGATAATATCCAGGGCAGTGACCAGAGCAGTGATACTATCCAGAGCAGTGATACTATCCAGAGCAGTGATACTATCCAGAGCAGTGATACTATCCAGAGCAGTGGTACTATCCAGAGCAGTGATACTATCCAGAGCAGTGATACTATCCAGAGCAGTGGTACTATCCAGAGCAGTGATACTATCCAGAGTAGTGATACTATCCAGAGCAGTGATACTGTCCAGAGCAGTGATACTATCCAGAGCAGTGATACTATCCAGAGCAGTGATACTATCCAGAGCAGTGGTACTATCCAGAGCAGTGATACTATCCAGAGCAGTGATACTATCCAGAGCAGTGATACTATCCAGAGCAGTGATACTATCCAGAGCAGTGACCAGAGCAGTGATACTATCCAGAGCAGTGATACTATCCAGAGCAGTGATACTATCCAGAGCAGTGGTACTATCCAGAGCAGTGATACTATCCAGAGCAGTGATACTATCCAGAGCAGTGATGCTATCCAGAGCAGTGATACTATCCAGAGCAGTGTCCAGAGCAGTGATGCTATCCAGAGCAGTGACCAGAGCAGTGATACTATCCAGAGCAGTGGTACTATCCAGAGCAGTGATACTATCCAGAGCAGTGACCAGAGCAGTGATACTATCCAGAGCAGTGATACTATCCAGAGCAGTGGTACTATCCAGAGCAGTGGTACTATCCAGAGCAGTGATACTATCCAGAGCAGTGACCAGAGCAGTGATACTATCCAGAGCAGTGATACTATCCAGAGCAGTGGTACTATCCAGAGCAGTGGTACTATCCAGAGCAGTGGTACTATCCAGAGCAGTGGTACTATCCAGAGCAGTGATACTATCCAGAGCAGTGACCAGAGCAGTGATACTATCCAGAGCAGTGATACTATCCAGAGCAGTGATACTATCTAGAGCAGTGGTACTATCCAGAGCAGTGATACTATCCAGAGCAGTGGTACTATCCAGAGCAGTGGTACTATCCAGAGCAGTGATACTATCCAGAGCAGTGACCAGAGCAGTGATACTATCCAGAGCAGTGATACTATCCAGAGCAGTGATACTATCCAGAGCAGTGGTACTATCCAGAGCAGTGATACTATCCAGAGCAGTGATACTATCCAGAGCAGTGATGCTATCCAGAGCAGTGATACTATCCAGAGCAGTGTCCAGAGCAGTGATGCTATCCAGAGCAGTGACCAGAGCAGTGATACTATCCAGAGCAGTGATACTATCCAGAGCAGTGGTACTATCCAGAGCAGTGATACTATCCAGAGCAGTGACCAGAGCAGTGATACTATCCAGAGCAGTGATACTATCCAGAGCAGTGGTACTATCCAGAGCAGTGGTACTATCCAGAGCAGTGATATTATCCAGAGCAGTGACCAGAGCAGTGATACTATCCAGAGCAGTGATACTATCCAGAGCAGTGATACTATCCAGAGCAGTGATACTATCCAGAGCAGTGGTACTATCCAGAGCAGTGATACTATCCAGAGCAGTGATGCTATCCAGAGCAGTGATACTATCCAGAGTAGTGATACTATCCAGAGCAGTGATACTATCCAGAGTAGTGATACTATCCAGAGCAGTGTTACTATCCAGAGCAGTGATACTGTCCAGAGCAGTGATACTATCCAGAGCAGTGATACTATCCAGAGCAGTGATACTATCCAGAGCGGTGGTACTATCCAGAGCAGTGATACTATCCAGAGCAGTGACCAGAGCAGTGATACTATCCAGAGCAGTGGTACTATCCAGAGCAGTGGTACTATCCAGAGCAGTGGTACTATCCAGAGCAGTGAGCAGAGCAGTGATGCTATCCAGAGCAGTGGTACTATCCAGAGCAGTGGTACTATCCAGAGCAGTGGTACTATCCAGAGCAGTGACCAGAGCAGTGATGCTATCCAGAGCAGTGGTACTATCCAGAGCAGTGACCAGAGCAGTGATGCTATCCAGAGCAGTGGTACTATCCAGAGCAGTGGTACTATCCAGAGCAGTGATACTATCCAGAGCAGTGACCAGAGCAGTGGTACTATCCAGAGTAGTGTGTGGGTTTCTTCTTTGTTTTCATCTTATTGAACTGGTACCATTCACCTGCAACAAAGAGAGCTCAGATATGCTGGCTATGTTATTTTTGAATGTTGGCTATGTTATCTGTTGTTACATCATAAGAAATACTGTTTATTGTTCATAGTAGAATGGGATTGAGGTTGTCCAGGTCAGTTGGTGTTATTGGCTGCCCAGGACCTGTGCTCTGGATGTTATTGGCTGCCCAGGACCTGTGTCCCGGATGTTATTGGCTGCCCAGGACCTGTGTCCCGGATGTTATTGGCTGCCCAGGACCTGTGTCTCGGATGTTATTGGCTGCCCAGGACCTGTGCTCTGGATGTTATTGGTTGCCCAGGACCTGTGTTCTGGATGTTATTGGCTGCCCAGGACCTGTGCTCTGGATGTTATTGGCTGCCCAGGACCTGTGCTCTGGATGTTATTGGCTGCCCAAGACCTGTGCTCTGGATGTTATTGGCTGCCCAGGACCTGTGCTCTGGACTGGTGGTCTCTCAGCCCTTGCACACCCAGCAGAGCTTTCGTAATGTGTTAACAAGCATGTCCTATTCTAGATACTGAATAAAAAAAAAAATCCACTAAATGTAATTACATTTACTTTTTAGTAATTTAGAACACGCTCTTATCCAGAGCCACTTCAGATGTCAAACGAGAACAGAAAGATTATGTCTGAGTACATAGATATTTTAATTTCCATTTGTATGAGGTGGTTTCTTTGGAGAAGCTGAGGAGTATTCAGAGACCTTTTGAGGAACGTGTTCATCCTGCTATAGAGATGTCTCTCTATCTTTCTCTCTTTCTTTTACATCTCTATTCAGTAACAGCTCAATCCTCACCCAGAAAATAGACATTTCAGTGCTGTGGCTATGGTTGTTCAGTCCAGATGATTCTATCCTTAATATACAGGACTACTCAGTGTTAGAGGGATGGACTGGGTGGGATCCTTAATATACAGGACTGCTCAGTGTTAGAGGGATGGACTGGGTGGGATCCTTAATATACAGGACTACTCAGTGTTAGAGGGATGGACTGGGTGCAATATACAGGACTACTCAGTGTTAGAAGGATCCACGGGGGCCACATGGTTTTCATCTTTGTGTGTGAGAGCATGTGTGTGTCTGTCTGTCTGTCTGTCTGTCTGTCTGTCTGTCTGTCTGTCTGTCTGTCTGTCTGTCTGTCTGTCTGTCTGTCTGTCTGTCTGTCTGTCTGTCTGTCTGTCTGTCTGTCTGTCTGTCTGTCTGTCTGTCTGTCTGTCTGTCTGTCTGTCTGTCTGTGTCTCTGTCTGTTTGTCTGTATCTCTGTCTGTCTGTCTGTATCTCTGTCTGTCTCTGTCTGTCTGTATCTCTGTCTGTCTCTGTCTGTCTGTATCTCTCTCTGTCTGTCTCTCTCTCTGTCTGTCTGTTTGTAATCCAAGATGGCGTAGCAGTCAGACGTCTTTGTCCTGTCGTGTCCCTTGTATATTTCTTCGCATATCTTTTAAAAATATTTTCCTAAACCTCAACTTCTAAATACTCTCCTGCAACCCGCCTCACCCAATGTGGTGTGGATCAGTTTTTTTTTCTAAAGTCTTTCTATTTACTTCAGATCTGGAGTCCCTCAACTGAAGCTAGCTAGCTAACTACCTACCAGCAATCAGTCAGCAAACCATTGCTAGCGGTCATCAGCTAACCTTTAGCTCGGAAAGCTCTCGCCAGTTCGAACAACGTGACTCAAACCAGAGCATAAGGGACCTATATATATATGTGTGTGTGTGTGTGTGTGTGTGTGTGTGTGTGTGTGTGTGTGTGTGTGTGTGTGTGTGTGTGTGTATAGATCTTCCCAACTAGCTAACCGCAATCCCGGGTGACTACTCCTGGCTAGCGTTTCCATCCCGGAGCAAGCACCAATTAGCCTGAAGCTAGCCCGGCCAGGGCTCCTGTGCTACCACCGAAGCCCACTCCTGAGCTACAATATCCGGACCCCTTCTACTGCGGGTACGGGGCACGGAACCCCGCCGATCCTCTACGACTGGAATATCGACATAATCTGACTGAGGATTCCAACAGGCCCCTCAGGTGAGACGTCCGCTGAAGGCCCATTCTGCTAACCGGCCTGCTAGCTATCTAGAGCTACTTGGAACCCTACTAATTCCACAACTGGTCTATCGACGTCACCGCATGAAGAGGCAAAAACAGACTTACCCCCATCGCGACATCCCCCAAAGGCTAGCATACCTGCCCCGGTCTGCTAACTGCTAGCCCCGGTCTGCTAACTGCTTGCTTGCTAACCAGGTCTGCTAACTGCTAGCTTGCCAGCCCCGGTCTGCTAACTGCTAGCTTGCTTAGCCCCGGCTAACTGTTAGCTTGTTAGCATCAGCCTGCTAACTGTCTGAATCGCCGTGTCCCCAGTTAGCCCAACCACTCACTGGACCCATATGTTCACTTGCTAGGAAACACTGTTACCACTGATAAATCCACTATAATTGAGAATTTCAATAAGCATTTCTCTACAGTTGGACATGCTTTCCACCTGGCTATCCCTACCCCGGTCAACTGCCCGGCACCCTCCACAGCAACCCGCCAAAGCCCCCACCATTTCTCCTTCACCCAAATCCAGATAGCTGATGTTCTGAAAGAGCTGCAAAATCTGGATGCCTACAAATCAGCCGGGCTAGACAATCTGGACCCTCTCATTCTAAAATGATCTGCCGAAATTTTTGCAACCCCTATTACTAGCCTGTTCAACCTCTTTCGTATCGTCTGAGATTCCCAAAGATTGGAAAGCTGCCGCGGTCATCCCCCTCTTCAAAGGGGGTGACACTCTAGACCCAAACTGCTACAGACCTATATCTATCCTACCCTGTCTTTCTAAGGTCTTCGAAAGCCAAGTTAACAACAGATTACCCACCATTTCGAATCCCACCGTACCTTCTCCACTATGCAATCTGGTTTCAGAGCTGGTCATGGGTGCACCTCAGCCACGCTCAAGGTCCTAAACGACATCATAACCACCATCGATAAGAAACAATACTGTGCAGCCGTATTCATCGACCTGGCCAAGGCTTTCGACTCTGTCAATCACCGCATTCTTATTGGCAGACTCGACAGCCTTGGTTTCTCAAATGATTGCCTCGCCTGGTACACCAACTACTTCTCTGATAGAGTTCAGTGTGTCAAATCGGAGGGCCTGTTGTCCGGACCTCTGGCAGTCTCTATGGGGGTGCCACAGGGTTAAATTCTCGTGCCGACTCTCTTCTCTGTATACATCAATGATGTTGCTCTTGCTGCTGGTGATTCTCTGATCCACCTCTACGCAGACGACACCATTCTGTATACTTCTGGCCCCTCTTTGGACACTGTGTTAACTAACCTCCAGACGAGCTTCAATGCCATACAACTCTCCTTCCGTGGCCTCCAACTGCTCTTAAATGCAAGTAAAACTAAATGCATGCTATTCAATCGATCACTGCCCGCACCTGCTTGCCCGTCCAGCATCACTACTCTGGACGGC
The DNA here is from genome assembly GCF_905237065.1 of Salmo salar. Classification (NCBI taxonomy): domain Eukaryota; kingdom Metazoa; phylum Chordata; class Actinopteri; order Salmoniformes; family Salmonidae; genus Salmo; species Salmo salar. Next base: position 43,809,565 of record NC_059468.1, read on the forward strand.
TCTGACTTAGAATACGTGAACAACTACAAATACCTAGGTGTCTGGTTAGACTGTAAACTCTCCTTCCAGACTCACATTAAGCATCTCCAATCCAAAATTAAATCTAGAATCGGCTTCCTATATCGCAACAAAGCATCCTTCACTCATGCTGCCAAACATACCCTCGTAAAACATGACCATCCTACCGGGGTAAAGATGTCCTTCACAAGTCACATAATAAGTTGAATGGAATCACTGTTAAGGCAAGGGCTGATTTCAAGGTTTTACTGCTAACCTACAAAGCATTACATGGGCTTGCTCCTACGTATCTTTCCGATTTGGTCCTGCCGTACATACCTACACGTACGCTACAGTCACAAGACGCGGGCCTCCTAATTGTTCCTAGAATTTCTAAGCAAACAGCTGGAGGCAGGGCTTTCTCCTATAGAGCTCCATTTTTATGAAATAGTCTGCCTACCCATGTGAGAGACGCAGACTCAGTCTCAACCTTTAAGTCTTTACTGAAGACATATCTCTTCAGTAGGTCCTATGATTAAGTGTAGTCTGGCCCAGGGGTGTGAAGGTGAACGGAAAGGCTGGAGCAACGAACCGCCCTTGCTGTCTCTGCCTGGCCGGTTTCCCCTCTTTCCACTGGGATTCTCTGCCTCTACCCCTATTACGGGGGCTGAGTCACTGGCTTACTGGTGTTCTTCCATGCCGTCCCTGGGAGGGGTGCGTCACTTGAGTGGGTTGAGTCACTGACGTGGTCTTCCTGTCTGGGTTGGTGCCCCCCCTTGGGCTGTGCCGTGGCGGAGATCTTTGTGGGCTATACTCGGCCTTGTCCCGGGATGGTATGTTGGTGGTTGAAGATATCCCTCCAGTGGTGTGGAGGCTGTGCTTTGGCAAAGTGGGTGGGGTTATATCCTACCTGTTTGGCCCTGTCCGGGGGGTTTCATCAGATGGGGCCACAGTGTCTCCTGACCACACCTGTCTCAGCCTCCAGTATTTATGCTGCAGTAGTTTATGTGTCGGGGGGCTAGGGTCAGTCTGTCACATCTGGAGTATTTCTCTTGTCTTATCCGGTGTCCTGTGTGAATTTAAATATGCTCTCTCTAATTCTCTCTTTCTCTTTTTCTTCTTTTCTGTCTTTCTCTCGGAAGACCTGAGCCCTAGGACCATGCCTCAGGACTACCTGGCTTGATGACTCCTTGCAGTCCCCAGTTCACCTGGCCGTGCTGCTGCTCCAGTTCCAACTGTTCTGCCTGCAGCTATGGAACCCTGACCTGTTCACCGGACGTGCTACCTGTCCCAGACCTGTTGTCCCAGACCTGCTGGAACCCTGACCTATTCACCGGACGTGCTACCTGTCTCAGACCTGCTGTTTTCAACTCTCTAGAGACAGCAGGAGCGGTAGAGATACTCTCAAAGATCGGCTATGAAATAGCCAACTGACACTTACTCTTGTGTTACTGACTTGTTGCACCCTCGACAACTACTATGATTATTATTATTTGACAATGGTGGTCATTTATGAACATTTGAACATCTAGGCCATGTGCTGTTATAATCTCCACCATAGCCTGGTTCCTCTCTAGGTTTCTTCCTAGGTTTTGGACTTTCTAGGGAGTTTTTCCTAGCCACCGTGCTTCTACACCTGCATTGCTTGCTGTTTGGGGTTTTAGGCTGGGTTTCTGTACAGCACTTTGTGATATCAGCTGATGTAAGAAGGGCTATATAAATACATTTGATTTGATTTGACTGTGTGTGCAATAGTTTACCTTGATTTTTGAATGACTACCTCATTTCTGTACTCAACACATACAATTATCTGTATGGTCCCTCAGATAAGCAGGGAATTTCAAACAAATATTCAACCACAAACACAAGGAGGTATTCCAACCATAAAGACCAGGGAGGTTTTCCAATGCCTCTCAAAGAAGGGCTTCTATTGGTAGATTGGTAAAGGAAAAAAAGCAGACATTAAATATCCCTTTGAGCATGGTGAAGTCATTAATTACACTTTGTAGTGACTGGGTGTATTGATACACCATCCAGAGATACAGGTGTCCTTCCTAACTCAGTTGCCGGAGAGGAAGGAAACTGCTCAGCGATTTCACTGTGGTGACTTTAACCTGTTGGGGCTAGGGGGCAGTATTTTCACGGCTGGATAAAAAAACGTACCCGATTTAATCTGGTTACTAATCCTACCCAGTAACTAGAATATGCATATACTTATTATATATGGATAGAAAACACCCTAAAGTTTCTAAAACTGTTTGAATGGTGTCTGTGAGTATAACAGAACTCATTTGGCAGGCAAAACCCTGAGACATTTTCTGACAGGAAGTGGATACCTGATGTGTTGAATTACCTTTAAGCCTATGCCATTGAAACACACAGGGGTTGATTAATGTTTTGGCACTTCCTAGTGCTTCCACTAGATGTCACCAGCCTTTACAAAGTGTTTTGAGTCTTTTACTGTGAGATCTGACCGAACAAGAGCCATGGAACGGTGATGGCCGATTAGACTCTGGCGCGCGAGTTCATGTTGGGTACCCGCTTTCCAATACGTTATAAAAGAGAATGCATTCGTCCACCTTGAATATTATTCATGTTCTGGTTAAAAAAGGCACTAATGATTTATGCTATACAACGTTTGACATGTTTGAACGAACGTAAATATATTTTTTCCCCTCGTTCATGACGAGAAGTCCGGCTGGCTTAGATCATGTGCTAACAACACGGAGCTTTTTGGATATAAATGATGAGCTTTTTTGAACAAAACTACATTCGTTATGGACCTGGGATTCCTGGAAGTGACATCTGATGAAGAGAATCAAAGGTAATGGATTATTTACATAGTATTTTCGATTTTAGATCTCTCCAACATGGCCGTTTGTCTGTATAGCAAAGCATATTTTTCTGGGCGCAGTGCTCAGATTATTGCAAAGTGTGATTTCCCAGTAAGGTTATTTTTAAATCTGGCAAGTTGATTGCGTTCAAGAGATGTAAATCTATAATTCTTTAAATGACAATATAATATTTTACCAATGTATTCTAATTTTAATTATTTAATTTGTGGTGCTGACTTGACTGCCGGTTATTGGAGGGAAACGATTTCCTCAACATCAATGCCATAGTAAAACGCTGTTTTTGGATATAAATATGAACTTGATAGAACTAAAAATGCATGCATTGTCTAACATAATGTCCTAGGAGTGTCATCTGATGGAGATTGTAAAAGGTTAGTGCATCATTTTAGCTGGTTTTATGGTTTTGGTGACGCCTGTCTTTGAATTGACAAAACATTACACACAGCTATTGTCAATGTACTCTCCTAACATAATCTAACTTTATGCTTTCGCCGTAAAACCTTTTTGAAAATGGACAACGTGGTTAGATTAAGGAGATGTTTATCTTTCAAAGGGTGTAAGATAGTTGTATGTTTGAAAAATTTGAATTTTGACATTTATTTGGTTTCAAATTTGCCGCTCTTGAAATGCACCTGCTGTTGATAGGGTGCACCACGGGTGGCACGCTAGCGTCCCACATAGCCCCAAGAAGTTTTAAACCAGTTACATGAATGGTTGTGATATGAAAAAACTGATGATGGATCAACAACATTGAAGTTACTCCACAAAATGAAGGTACTCCACAATACCAACCTAATTGACAGAGTGAAAAACAGGAAGCCTGTACAGAATACAAATATTCCAAAACATGCTTCCTGTTTGCAAGCCACTAAATTTAATACTGCAAAAAATGTGCCAAAGATTTTCACTTTTTATCCTTAATACAAAGTGTTATGCTGTGGGGCAAGACATTACTGAGTACCACTTTCCATATTTTCAACGGGATATTTAATGTATTTTTTTTCATATACCAATAGGTGCCCTTCATTTTGCAAGGCATTGGAAAACCTCCCTGGTCTTTGTGGTTGAATATGTGTTTGAAATTCACTGCTTGACTGAGGGACCTTACAATTATCTGTATGTGTAGGGTACAGAGATGAGTCCATGCAACTTACTATGTGACTTGTTAAGCACATTTTCAGCCCTGAACTTATTTAGGCTTGCCTTAACAAAGAGGTTGAATACTTATTGACACAAGATATTTTATGTTTTTCATTCATTTGAAGAAAAAATAAATAAATCCCAAAACATAATTCCACTTTGACATATAGTATTTAACCAGGTAAATTGACTGAGAACACGTTCTCATTTACAGCAACAACCTGGGGAATAGTTTTAGGAGGGTGGGATGAGCCAATGGGAAGCTGGGGTTGATTAGGTGGCCATGATGGTATGAGGATTGGGAATGTAGCCAGGACACCAGGGTTAACACCCCTACTCTGACAATAAGTGTCATGGGATCTTTAGTGACCACAGAGAGTCAGGACACCCGTTTAACATCCCATCTGAAAGACAGCACCCTACCCAGGGCAATGTCCCCAATCACTGCCCTGGGATATTCTTTTTTTTTAAGACCAGAGGAAAGAGTGCCTCCTACTGGCCCTCCAACAACACTTCCAGCAGCATCTGGTCTCCCATCCAGGGACTGACCAGGACCAACCCTGCTTAGCTTCAGAAGCTGGGTGGTATGCTGCTGTGTGTAGGCTAGTGACACAAAATCTTAATTTTAATACATTTTAAATTCAGGCAGTAACACAACAAAATGTGGAAAAAGTCAAGGGGTATGAATACTTTCTGAAGGCACTGTATAATATGGCAGCTTTTCAAGTCTCTCTGATAGGAGACTCTCGAACCAAGGTCATCCATCTTATTCTCCAGTGACTGGACATTTGCCAATAAAATGGAGGGGAGCACCGTTCGGTTTTCTCTTTGCCTCAATTTCACCAGGACTCCACCTCATCTTCCACGTCCACTCCTGCGGTGTTTTGGTAGCCTCCATTAGACTGTCTACTCCTGCGGTGTTTTGGTAGCCTCCATTAGACTGTCTACTCCTGCGGTGTTTTGGTAGCCTCCATTAGACTGTCTACTCCTGCGGTGTTTTGGTAGCCTCCATTAGACTGTCCACTCCTGCTGTGTTTTGGTATCCTCCATTAGACTGTCCACTCCTGCAGTATTTTGGTAGCCTCCATTAGACTGTCTACTCCTGCGGTGTTTTGGTAGCCTCCATTAGACTGTCCACTCCTGCGGTGTTTTGGTAGCCTCCATTAGACTGTCTACTCCTGCGGTGTTTTGGTAGCCTCCATTAGACTGTCTACTCCTGCGGTGTTTTGGTAGCCTCCATTAGACTGTCCACTCCTGCGGTGTTTTGGCAGCCTCCATTAGACTGTCTACTCCTGCGGTGTTTTGGTAGCCTCCATTAGACTAAGTGTTCTTTGGTACAGACCACCTGTCTAGGCACATCTCATTAGTCTGAAGAAGCTCCCCTTGTTTCCTCACCCTGTTTCTTCTCCTTGTTTCCTTTCCTTGTTTCCTCACCCTGTTTCTTCTCCTTGTTTCCTTTCCTTGTTTCCTCACCCTGTTTCATCTCCTTGTTTCCTCTCCCTGTTTCTTCTCCTTGTTTCCTTTCCTTGTTTCCTCACCCTGTTTCTTCTCCTTGTTTCCTTTCCTTGTTTCCTCACCCTGTTTCTTCTCCTTGTTTCCTTTCCTTGTTTCCTCACCCTGTTTCATCTCCTTGTTTCCTCACCTTGTTTCTTCTCCTTGTTTACTCTCCTTGTTTACTCTCCTTGTTTACTCTCCTTGTTTACTCTCCTTGTTTTCTCTCCTCATCTCAATAATCCGAAGGAACTTCCTTTCCTTGATCATTTTCCTTCGGAGCAGAGCACTACGTCACCACGGCAACTAGCATTGTAGGTAGCATTTCATTTATTTATCGTTGTTGCCATGACACTTTATTTATCGTTGTTGCCATGGTATTCATACATAACCACTGTTGATCACAATGGAACATTTTTTGTTTGTTTGGCTCACACCAAGAAAATAATGAATCTGCATTGCGAAAGAGATCGCTCTCTGAGAGATTCTGCTATTGTTTGTTGCTTACTGAAAAGCCACGACACATTTTAATGTTAAATCTGTATTCCTCACAGAAAACATAACCTATCCTGGAACTTTCTCCAGAGAAAATGGGTAACGGGTTGGCAGTGGGAGTTGAGTCACACAATTTTAAAAGCTCATGTTGATCAGTACGCTATTTAATGTGCGAGCTAATGCTACAAACTGGAGCATTAGGATAACTGGAACAATTTCACAGCGTCACAAAACATTGATGAAATACCAGCTTGCAGATAATGAAGTTCTATTTGTCGTGATGCTGGTAAAAAATGCTGTGCTCTGTCTGTGTCTGTCTGTATCTGTGTGATACTCGTGACTGTTTTTGAAAAGAAGAGAGAACCCACACACATTCGTTGAGAGAGTTATCGCAATTCACGATAACTCTCTCATCACCATCGATCTGTCTATATGACTCCTAGTTCTCCCTTCGACCTGTTTCTATCTCTCTCCAGTTGACCTCTCTGTCACCTCACATCACTGTCTCTCGCCCTATTTCACCTGTTTCTCTCTCTCTCCAGTTGACCTCTCTGTCACCTCACATCACTGTCTCTCGCCTTATTTCACCTGTTTCTCTCTCTCTCTCCATCTATTCCTCTCTTGCTCTCACACCCACCCACCATATTATACAAACATACCATCTTTATCTCCTTCCATCCCACCTCTCTCTCCCCCTCTGTCTGTCTCCGCTCCCCTGTCATCTCTCTCTCCTTCCATCCACCTCTCTCTCCCCCTCTGTCTCCGCTCCCCTGTCGTCTCTCTCTCCCTCCATCCACCTCTCTCTCCCCCTCTGTCTCCGCTCCCCTGTCTTCTCTCTCTCCCTCCATCCCCTCTCTCTCCCCCTCTGTCTGTCTCCGCTCCCCTGTCATCTCTCTCTCCCTCCATCCACCTCTCTCTCCCCCTCTGTCTCCGCTCCCCTGTCGTCTCTCTCTCCCTCCATCCACCTCTCTCTCCCCCTCTGTCTCCGCTCCCCTGTCGTTTCTCTCTCCCTCCATCCACCTCTCTCTCCCCCTCTGTCTGTCTCCGCTCCCCTGTCTTCTCTCTCTCTCCTTCCATCCACCTCTCTCTCCCCCTCTGTCCTCTGTCTGTCTCCGCTCCCCTGTCTTCTCTCTCTCTCCTTCCATCCACCTCTCTCTCCCCCTCTGTCTCCGCTCCCCTGTCGTCTCTCTCTCCCTCCCACCTCTTTTCCCTCTATCCCTGGGTCCTTGATGAAATGACATAGAGAGGGTGGTGTGGCAGAAGGTCTGATGGGAGAGGACAGACCATTAGAACCATCATTCACACTGACCTAATGTTCCAAAGATTTCACTGGAGCATGTCTTAGATACTGTCTGTGTGTGTGTGTGTGTGTCTCTGTGTGTGTGTGTGTGTGTGTGTGTGTAATGGTCCAAGGCTTTCAATAGGGTCTTGTGCCTGTGTGTGTCTGTGCATCTGCGTAATGGTCGTTGCACCAGGGCCTTGCAGTGCTGTCTGAATGGTGGCATCACTCTCCCATATAAATAATTCCATTACAGTAAAAGACTTCATGTGACGACTGAAAGGAAATAAGGTTTTCTGCATGGGCTTCCAATAGTTCCCGGAAGTTTCTATACTATATCCCACTAACAGGGCTTCCAATAGTTCCCGGAAGTTTCTATACTATATCCCACTAACAGGGCTTCCAATAGTTCCCGGAAGTTTCTATACTATATCCCACTAACAGGGCTTCCAATAGCTACCGGAACATTCTATACTATATCCCACTAACAGGGCTTCCAATAGCTACGGGAACGTTCTATACTATATCCCACTAACAGGGCTTCCAATAGCTACCGGAACATTCTACACTATATCCCACTAACAGGGCTTCCAATAGTTCCCGGAAGTTTCTATACTATATCCCACTAACAGGGCTTCCAATAGCTACCGGAACATTCTACACTATATCCCACTAACAGGGCTTCCAATAGCTACGGGAACGTTCTATACTATATCCCACTAACAGGGCTTCCAATAGCTACCGGAAGTTCTATATTATATCCCACTAACAGGGCTTCCAATAGCTACCGGAACGTTCTATACTATATCCCACTAACAGGGTTTTGAGTGAAACACACACATCACCCCCCAGGGTGTGAAAGTGAAAAGTGGGAACTACTCCCAGGTGGACAGGAAGTGGAAGCAGACTATTGAGTGAGTGAGGCGTCAAAGGTCAGGTGACATGTATGCCACATGTAATGTAAGTAAACACGCGCACACACACCCATGCACACCCACACGCACACACACCCACACACACACAAGCGCACGCACACACTGCAATTATCTGGTGTTTGCATATATGGGTGGTGTTTGAGGGGGTTATTGGGGTTGGTGTTTAGGGGTGGTGTTTGGGGGTGGTGTTTGGGGGTGTTATTGGGGGTGGTGTTTGGGGGAGGTTATTGGGGGTGGTGTTTGGGGGAGGTTATTGGGGGTGGTGTTTGGGGGTTATTGGGGTTGGTGTTTAGGGGTGGTGTTTGGGGGTGGTGCTTGGGGGGTTATTGGGGTTGTGTTTGGGGGTGGTGTTTGGGGGAGGTTATTGGGGTTGTGTTTGGGGGTGGTGTTTGGGGTTGTGTTTGGGGGGTTATTGGGGGGTAGTGTTTGGGGGGTTATTTGGGGTGGTGTTTAGGGGTGGTGTTTGGGGTTGGTGTTTGGGGGGTTATTGGGGGTGGTGTTTGGGGGAGGTTATTGGGGGTGGTGTTTGGGGGGTTATTGGGGGGTAGTGTTTGGGGGGTTATTTGGGGTGGTGTTTGGGGGCTATTGGTTTTTATTGTATATTTGGGGTGGTGTTTGGGGGCTATTGGGTTTTTATTGGGGGTAGTGTTTGGGGGGGCTAGTGGGGGGGTTATTGGGGTGGTGTTTTTTTTTTGGGGGGTGGTGTTTGGGGGTAGTGTTTGGGGGTGGTGTTTGGGGGGCTATTGGGGGGTTATTGGGGGTGGTGTTTGGGGGGTTATTGGGGGTGGTGTTTGGGGGTAGTGTTTGGGGGGCTATTGGGGGGTTATTGGGGGGTTATTGGGGGTAGTATTTGGGGGGGAAGTGGGGGGTTATTGGGGGTGGTGTTTGGGGGGTTATTCGGGGTGGTGTTTGGGGGGTTATTGGGGGTGGTGTTTGGGGGGGTTATTGGGGGTGGTGTTTGGGGGGTTATTGAGGGTAGTGTTTGGGGGGCCTATTGGGGGGGTTATTGGGGGTGGTGTTTGGGGGGTTTATTGGGGGTGGTTAATGTGGGTGGTGCTTGGGGGGTTATTGGGGGTGGTGTTTGGGGGTTATTGGGGGGTAGTGTTTGGGGGGTTATTTGGGGTGGTGTTTGGGGGCTATTGGGTTTTTATTGGGGGTGATGTTTGGGGGTAGTGTTTGGGGGTGGTGTTTGGGGGGCTATTGGGGGGGTTATTGGGGGTGGTGTTTGGGGGGTTATTGGGGGTGGTGTTTGGGGGTAGTGTTTGGGGGGCTATTGGGGGGGTTATTGGGGGGTTATTGGGGGTAGTGTTTGGGGGGAAGTGGGGGGGTTATTGGGGGTGGTGTTTGGGGGGTTATTCGGGGTGGTGTTTGGGGGGTTATTGGGGGTGGTGTTTGGGGGGTTATTGGGGGTGGTGTTTGGGGGGTTATTGAGGGTAGTGTTTGGGGGCCTATTGGGGGGTTATTGGGGGTGGTGTTTGGGGGTTTATTGGGGGTGGTTAATGTGGGTGGTGCTTGGGGGGTTATTGGGGGTGGTGTTTGGGGGTGGTGTTTGGGGGGATATTGGGGGTGGTGTTTGGGGGTGGGGTTTGAGGGGTTATTGGGGGTGGGATTTGGGGGAGGTTATTGGGGGTGGTGTTTGGGGGTGGTGTTTGGGGTGGTTAATGGGGGTGGTGTTTGGGGTAGTGTTTGGGGGGTTATTGGGGGTGGTGTTTGGGGGTGGTGTTTGGGGGTGTTATTGGGGTGGTGTTATTGGGGTGGTGTTTAGGGGTGGTGTTTGAGGGGTAATTGGGGGTGGTGTTTGGGGGGTTATTGGGGGTGGTGTTTGGTGGGGTTATTGGGGGTGGTGTTTGGGGGTGGAGTTTGGGGAGGTAATTGGGGGTGGTGTTTGGGTGGTAATTGGGGGTGGTGTTTGGGGGTGCTATTGGGGGGGTTATTGGGGGTGGTGTTTGGGGGGTGTTTGGGGTGGTTAATGGGGGTGGGATTTGGGGGAGGTTATTGGGGGTGGTGTTTGGGGGTGGTGTTTGGGGTGGTTAATGGGGTGGTGTTTGGGGGTAGTGTTTGGGGGGTTATTGGGGGTGGTGTTTGGGGGTGGTGTTTGGGGGTGTTATTGGGGTGGTGTTATTGGGGTGGTGTTTAGGGGTGGTGTTTGAGGGGGTAATTGGGGGTGGTGTTTGGGGGTGGAGTTTGGGGAGGTAATTGGGGGTGGTGTTTGGGTGGTAATTGGGGGTGGTGTTTGGGGGTGCTATTGGGGGGGTTATTGGGGGTGGTGTTTGGGGGGGGTGTTTGGGGGTGATGTTTGGGACAATCCCATCTGGACAAGAGGGATACCTATGTAAGAATGCTTTTCATTGACTACAGCTCAGCATTCAACACCATAGTACCCTCCAAGCTCATCAACAAGCTGGAGGACCCTGGGTCTTGATCCCGCCCTGTGCAACTGGGTCCTGGACTTCCTGACGGGCCGCCCCCAGGTGGTGAAGGTAGGAAACAACATCTCCACTTCGCTGATCCTCAACACTGGGACTCCAGAGGTGTGTGTGCTCAGTCCCCTTCTGAACTCCCTGTTCACCCATGACTGCGTGGCCACACACGCCTCCAACTCAATCATCAAGTTTGCAGACGACACAATAGTGGTAGGCCTGATTACAAACAATGACGAGACAGCCTACAGGGAGGAGGTGAGGGCCCTGGAGGAGTGGTGACAGGAATATCAACCTCTCCCTCAACGTCAACAAAACGAAGGAGCTGATCATGGAATTCAGGAGACAGCAGAGGGAGCACCCCCCCCATCCACATCGATGGGAACTCAGTGGAGAATGTGAAAAGCTTCAAGTTCCTCGGCGTACATTAACATCCCATACGATCAGAAATGGTCCACCCAGACAGACTGTGTGGTGAAGAAGGCGTAACACCACCTCTTCAACCTCAGGAGGCTGATGAAATTTGGCTTGTCACCTAAAACCTTCACAAACTTTTAAAGATGCACATTTGAGAGCATCCTGTCGGGCTGTATCAATGACTGGTACGGCAAATGCACTGCCCGCAACCACAGGGCTCTCGAGAGGGTGGTGTGGTCTGCACAAAATTCATTATTTTACTTTTAGATTTGTGTGTATTGTTGTGATTGGTTAGATACTACTGCGTTGTTGGAGCTAGGAACACAAACATTTAACTACACCCGCAATAACCCGCAATCTGCTAAATATGTGTATGTGACCAATAACATTTGATTTGATTGGGGGTGGTGATTGGGGGTGGTGATTGAGGCAGGGAGTGATTTGGGGTGGTGATTGAGGCAGGGAGTGATTTGGGGTGGTGATTGGGGGTGGGGATTGGGGGTGGTGATTGAGGCAGGGAGTGATTTGGGGGTGGTGATTGAGGCAGGGAGTGATTTGGGGTGGTGATTGAGGCAGGGAGTGATTTGGGGTGGTGATTGAGGCAGGGGGTGATTGGGGGTGGTGATTGAGGCAGGGAGTGATTTGGGGTGGTGATTGGGGGTGGGGATTGGGGGTGGTGATTGAGGCAGGGAGTGATTTGGGGTGGTTAGCAGGTGGGGATTGGGGGTGGCGATTGGGGGTGGGGATTGGGTGGTTAGCAGGTGGGGATTGGGGGTGGGGATTGGGTGGTCAGCAGGTGGGGATTGGGGGTGGGGATTGGGTGGTTAGCAGGTGGGGATTGGGGGTGGGGATTGGGGGTGGGGATTGGGGGTGGGGATTGGGTGGTTAGCAGGTGGGGATTGGGGGTGGGGATTGGGTGGTTAGCAGGTGGGGATTGGGGGTGGGGGATTGGGGGTGGGGATTGGGTGGTTAGCAGGTGGGGATTGGGGGTGGGGATTGGGTGGTTAGCAGGTAAAGGGGATTGGGGGTGGGGATTGGGTGGTTAGCAGGTAAAGGGGAATGTATTGATGTAGTTTCTGGTCTGAGAGAACAAGACAACATCATATGATGGAAGAACAGCTGGATATAAATATGTGATTGAACTGTAAAAAGCTTTGTATTACCTAACCACAGTCCCACAGCATGCCTGAGGCATACTCCTAAACACAAGCGCACACACACACACACACACACGTGCGCACACACGCACACGCACACGCACCCACACGCTTGCTACACATTAAACCCATATGTAGCCTCATGTTTGAGGGATATGTGAATGGAAGACGGACCTGTTGAAAGAGCAGATGTGACCGAGTGTATTGACATGAAACAGACTTGCTTCTCTCTCTGTCGTTAGGGCTCTTTGAATGCATTACACAAACAGAAGGGGTAGCAATCATTGTCATCATTCCTCTTCCTAATCACAGTAATTATCATCATCATCATCATCAATGTGAACATTTTGTCAATCTGGCAAACAGCAACCGCGCAAACGCGAAACAATTACACATCTATTCTGTTTATTGCACTAGTTGATTGTAAACAGCATTAAGAATGTTTAAATAGAAGTGTTATTGGGGACAGCACGCTGTGAGTCATGGTCTTCTGGAGGGTTTAAATGGAGCTTAGGGCACATAACAACCTGTTTAGCAGAGCAATGAGCCCTGATGGTCATATAGGAAGAAGATTAAACCTTTAAACTGATGGTCAAATAGCAAGAAGCTGAAACCTTAAACTGACGTTGTGATAAGGCCCCTGGCAACCAATCGGTTTGGCTAGAGCCAGAGGTGTGAAGGGCCAGTTTATGACCCAAAGCCTAGCCTGCTAAGCTCCAGAGGGGGAGGGGAGCCTACTGCAGGAGATAGAAAGTAGCAGAGTTTGTGTCACTGAAAGAGAGGCCAGTGAGATGGTGTGCGAAGAGTCTCCGGCAAGGAATTCGTAACAGTTTGAATTATAGTTTACAATGTTTCTCACAAAAAGTTTACTTTTTTAAAGTTACAAGTTTGTGGTATCGTACCAGCTGGCGTTCTGGAACATTTGTATAAGGTTTCAAGTGGCAATTTATGGGGCACAAAAACAGAAGAATCTTTGGCAACATTACAATACAGCTTATAATGGGTTCTCATGAAATGTTTTGGGCCTTTCGAAACGTACTTCAACAATGAAGAAGGTTCTGGAATGAGGGGGATTAGAAAAAGGGGATTAGAAAAATCCACAACCTTGCCGGCACAAGGCCTACAAGGTTGTGGATTCATTTGGAATTTTGGAATGTTCAATATTTTAAATTCATACAACATTCCTCAGTGAAATTTGCAGTGTTACGAATTTAACATGATGAACAGGAATGACATTAACTCTCACGGGTGGCCAAAAAAATGTGCCACACCTTAATTGTCCATACCTCCTGAAGATAACCTATGGATTACAGTTAAAACAACATCCAGCTGCTTAAACAAACCCAGCATGAAAATGAATACAAACCCAATTGATGGTTAAATGAATCCAAACAACCACACATGCTGGGTTATTCATGCAAATCAAATGGCTGGTTCAAAATAACCCAGCATGTGTTCTGTCTAATGTTTTCCCAGCGCTGAGTTTCCAAATAACCCAAAATTGGATTGTTTTTTAAGACAGCATTTTTGTGTAGCAAGCACAGTGCAAATCTCAAACTGCTTTCTGTTACTTTGTTTCAGGGGCTTTTATGGATTAGAGAGCGAGAGGATCATGTAGAATATTTCAACTTGAACTTTACAAAGAATTTCATCCAATACATTTTGTTGCCACATATTCACAAATTGCTCTAAATTCAATAATAATCACTAAAACCTGGAACTTACATTTTCATTCCTGGAACTGTATAACCAACGAGCTAACAGACTTCACTACAATTACATTTTAGTCATTTAGCAGACGCTCTTATCCAGAGCGACTTACAGTAGTGAATGTATACATTTCATACATTCTTTTCTTTCTTCTTCTCCGTACTGGTCCCCAGTGGGAATCTAACCCACAACCCTGGCGTTGCAAACACCATGCTCTACCAACTGAGCCACACGGGACCCCACGAGCTAGAGGAGAAGCCTGTTCTTCCTCTTCTCCTCCTCCCTCCTGGCAGTAGGGAGAAGGAGTATAGATTCCTGTGTGGAGTGATGGGTAAGCTTATCAGGAAAGGTATGGTGATATTGCTCACTATGGGTTTCTCCCCTAAGCTAGAATAACATAGGTACCCTAGCTAGGTGACTTCTTGTCATTATCCATATTGATAACAATAATATTTATTGCCACTAGTGGCAAACAGGTCGCCAGAGATTTTGTTTCTGGCAGACAATTCTCTCAACATTCTTTTTGCACTAGTGGCAAACAGTTTACCAGAAGCCGTTCCTAGTGAACACATGAGTTCCAAGACCAGTAACCGTTGATGACCAAAAAGTGGGATTAGAAAGATCTGTTGGAAAATGGAAACTAAGCTATCTAGCTAGCTACCTACCAAATTAAACGTCCTAATATACTGTAAAATGTTATTAGCTAAATTATGCCTAGTTAGCAATGTCATGTTTTATGGGATAGAGTGAAACACCTTTTATTGATACCAGTTTTAATCTGTCAGCGCCACTGACTGACTAGTGCTTAGCTATCATATTTTTCCACAATTCATGTGGTAGCTAAATACAGTGGCTTGCGAAAGTATTCACCCCCCTTGGCATTTTTCTTATTTTGTTGCTTTACAACCTGGAATTAAAATGTATTTGTTGGGGGTTTGTATCATTTGATTTACACAACATGCCTACCACTTTGAAGATGCTAAATATTTTTTATTGTGAAACAAACTAGAAATAAAACAAAAAAACTGAAAACTTAACAATTCAACCCCCCCAAAGTCAATACTTTGTAGAGCCACCTTTTGCAGCAATTACAGCTGCAAGTCTCTTGGGGTATGTCTCCATAAGCTTGTCATATCTAGTCACTGGGATTTTTGCCCATTCTTCAAGGCAAAACTGCTCCAGCTCCTTCAAGTTGGATGGGTTCCAATGGTGTATAGCAATCTTTAAGTCATACCACAGACTCTCAGTTGGATTGAGGTCTGAGCTTTGACTAGGCCATTCCAAGACATGTAAATGTTTCCCCTTAAACCACTCAAGTATGCTTAGGGTCATTGCCCTGCTGGAAGGTGAACCTCCATCCCAGTCTCAAATCTCTGGAAGCCTGAAACAGGTTCCCTTAAAGAATTTCCCTGTATTTAGCGCCGTCCATCATTCCTTCAATTCTGACCAGTTTCCCAGTCCCTGCCAATGAAAAACATCCCCACACAATGATGCTGCCACCACCATGCTTCACTGTGGGGATGACGTTCTCGGGGTGATGAGAGGTGTTGGGTTTGCACCAGACATAGTGTTTTCCTTGATGGCCAAAAAGCAAAACTTTAGTCTCATCTGACCAGACTACCTTCTTCCATGTGTTTGGGGAGTCTCCCACATGCCTTTTGGCGAACAGCAAACATGTTTGCTTATTTTTTTCTTTAAGCAATGGCTTTTTTTCTGGCCACTCTTCCATAAAGCCCAGCTCTGTGGAGTGTACGGCTTGAAGTGGTTCTATGGACAGATACTCCAATCTCCGCTGTGGAGCTTTGCAGCTCCTTCAGAGTTATCTTTTGTCTCCTTGTTGCCTCTCTGATTAACGCCCTCCTTGCCTGCTCTGTGAGTTTTGGTGGGCGGCCCTCTCTTGGCAGGTTTGTTGTGGTGCCATATTCTTTCCATTTTTTTAATAATTGATTTAATGGTGCTCCGTAGGATGTTTCAGATATTTTTTTATAACCCAACCCTGATCTGTACTTCTCCACAACTTTGTCCGTGACCTGTTTGGAAAGCTCCTTGGTCTTCATGGTACCGCTTGCTTGGTGGTGCCTCTTGCTTAGTGGTGTTGCAGACTCTGGGGCCATTCAGAACAGGTGTATATACAGTCGTGGCCAAAAGGTTTGAGAATGACACAAATATACATTTTCACAAAGTCTGCTGCCTCAGTTTGTATGATGGCAATTTGCATATACTCCAGAATGTTATGAAGAGTGATCAGATGAATTTCAATTGAACTGAATCTCCAAAAAACATTTCCACTGCATTTCAGCCCTGCCACAAAAGGACCAGCTGACATCATGTCGGTGATTCTCTCGTTAACACAGGTGTGGGTGTTGACGAGGACAAGGCTGGAGATCACTCTGTCATGCTGATTGAGTTCGAATAACAGACTGGAAGCTTCAAAAGGAGGGTGGTGCTTGGAATCATTGTTCTTCCTCTGTCAATCATGGTTACCTGAAAGGAAACACGTGCCGTCATCATTGCTTTGCACAAAAAGGGCTTCACAGGCAAGGATATTGCTGCCAGCAAGATTGCACCTAAATCAACCATTTATCGGATCATCAAGAACTTGAAGGAGAGCGGTTCAATTGTTGTGAAGAAGGCTTCAGGGCGCCCAAGAAAGTCCAGCAAGCGCCAGGTCCATCTCCTAAAGTTGAGGGGCTCCACCAGTACAGAGCTCGCTCAGGAATGGTAGCAGGCAGGTGTGAGTGCATCTGCACGCACAGTGAGGCGAAGACTTTTGGAGGATGGCCTGGTGTCAAGAAGGGCAGCAAAGAAGCCACTTCTCTCCAGGAAAAACATCAGAGACAGACTGATATTCTGCAAAAGGTACAGGGATTGGAGTGCTGAGGTCTGGGGTAAAGTAATTTTCTCTGATGAATCCCCTTTTCGATTGTTTGGGGCATCCAGAAAAAAGCTTGTCCGGAGAAGACAAGGTGTGCGCTACCATCAGTCCTGTGTCATGCCAACAGTAAAGCATCCTGAGACCATTCATGTGTGGGGTTGCTTCTCAGCTAAGGGAGTGGGCTCACTCACAATTTTTCCTAAGAACACAGTCATGAATAAAGAATGGTACCAACACATCCTCTGAGAGCAACTTCTCCCAACCATCCAGGAGAAGTCGGGGAACAAAACATCGATATTTTGTGTCCATGGCCAGGAAACTCCCCAGACCTTAATCCCATTGAGAACTTGTGGTCAATCCTCAAGAGGCAGGTGGACAAACAAAACCCCACAAATTCTGACAAACTCCAAGCATTGATTATGCAAGAATGGGCTGCCATCAGTCAGGATGTGGCCCAGAAGTTAATTGACAGCATGCCAGGGCAGATTGCAGAGGTTTTGAAAAAGAAGGGTCAACACTGCAAATATTGACTCTTTGCATCAACTTCATGTAATTGTCAATAAAAGCCTTTGACACTTTTTATGAAAAAGTGCTTGTAATTATACTTTATTATTCCATAGTAACATCTGACAAAAATATCTAAAGACACTAAAGCAGCAAACTTTGTGAAAATTAATATTTGTTTCATTCTTAAAACTTTTGGCCACGACTTTATACTGAGATTATTTGACAGTTAGATTGCACACAGGTGGACTTTATTTAACTAATTATGTGACTTCTGAAGTTAATTGGTTGCACCAGATCTTATTTAGGGGCTTCATAGGAAAGGGGATGAAATCATATGCACTTTCCCGTTTTACATTTTTTAAACATTTTTTAAAAAGTCATTTTTTTCATTTCACCTCACCAATTTGGACTATTTTGTGTATGTCCATTTCATGAAATCCAAATAAAAATACATTTAATTTACAGGTTGTAATGCAACATAATAGGAAAAACACCAAGGGGGATGAATAATTTTGCAAGGCACTGAATATTTTTAGCTGAATTCGTTTCTGTCTTTTAATACCAATATGCATGTCAATATGCTAGTATCACAGTTCAGTAGCATGTTAGCTAAGGTAGCTAGCACAACAGCTAAGGTAGCTAGCGCAACAGCTAAGGTAGCTAGCGCAACAGCTAAGGTAGCTAGCGCAACAGCTAAGGTAGCTAGCGCAACAGCTAAGGTAGCTACCAAGAATATGAGTTGATTTGACATCAAAGCAAAGCTTCACTTTTGCAGATGGATACCCCTCCGCTACCCGTGGTGTTGGAAGAGGCTGTATTGGGAGGAGGATGCGTCGACACCCCGGGAAAAAGGTATTTGAGATATAAGATACACTCTAAAACCAGTGATGTAAAGGACTTAATTAAATGTTGACAGACTAAGGGTGTTTGAGCTTGACTGAAAACCATGAAAATGGTATGTAAAAAAAAAAAACATGACAAATTTATGAATTTGATGGTCATTCAGGTTAAATAGATTTTCCTATCATAATTATGTAGCTAGCTAACATTAGCTTGAGAGTTAGCTAATGACCGTTAACTAACTAGCCACGATCTGTTCTAGCCTCATGGCAAATACTTCCAACACTAGTTTAACAGTATGCTCTCTCTGGTACTCCTGTTTAACGCTGTGAGGGCTGTCGGGGACAGAATACATTTTCTTTAGCGTCCTGAGGTTGAAGATCATCAGGAACCTCAGACACCCAAGCCATGGCCTGTTCTCCCCGGAATAGGTTGGGGTTATCTATGTTTGCATTTATTACATTGTTTTGTAGCGAGAGAGAGAGGACAGACAGAGAGAGAGAGGAGTCAGTGAAGGAGAGAGAGAGTCAAGAATAGGGCAACCAGTGAAGAACAAACACCACTGTAAATACAACCCATATTTAAGTGATTGTGTATTTTGTCTTTTGTACTTTAAGTATTTGCACATCATTATAACACTGCACATAGCCGTAATATGACATTTTAAAAGTCTATATTCCTTTGAAACTTCGGAGTGTAACGTTTACTGTTAATTTTTTATTGATTATTTCACTTTTGTTTATAATCTATTTCACTTGCTTTGGAATGTAAACATATGTTTCCCATGCCAATAAATCCCTTTGAATTGAATTTAATTGAATTTAGTCAGTGAGAGAGAGGCCAACACTGTGTGTATATATAATATGACATTTGTAATGCCTTTATTCTTTTGGAACTTCTGTGAGTGTAATGTTTACTGTACATTTTTATTGTTTATTTCACTTTTGTATATTATCTACTTCACTTGCTTTGGAAATGTTAACATACTGTATGTTTCCCATGCCTATAAAGCCTGACAGAGAGAGAGGGACAGAGAGAGGGACAGAGAGAGGGACAGAGAGAGGGACAGAGAGAGGGACAGAGAGAGAGAGGGACAGAGAGAGAGAGGGACAGAGAGAGAGAGGGACAGAGAGAGAGAGGGACAGAGAGAGAGGGACAGAGAGAGGGACAGAGAGAGGGACAGAGAGAGGGACAGAGAGAGGGACAGAGCGAGAGAGGGACAGAGAGAGAGAGGGACAGAGAGAGAGAGGGACAGAGAGAGAGAGGGACAGAGAGAGAGAGGGACAGAGAGAGAGAGGGACAGAGAGAGAGGGACAGAGAGAGAGGGACAGAGAGAGAGAGAGAGGGACAGAGAGGAGAGAGCACAAGAACGAGAGAGAGGAGAGACCGAGGGTCACAGAGAGACTTTAAGAGAGCAGAGAGGTGTTTTTAATGGACCAAAGTTGGACAAGAATCAGACTTCTTTCAGTATGTACTGTACAGTCATACATGTTTCCTAAACGGTCTTGTGAAGCGTAACCAGAGAAATGGGATGAGGATGGGGTTGCTTGAGGCTGGTCTAGCTGGTAATGGCTATATGTGCTGCAGTGGGTATCCTATAGCAGCACCTACAGGCTTCACCACCCCAGAGTGGGTATGACACCCAGCCCCAACGTGGGTACGAATCCCAGCCCCAACGTGGGTACGAATCCCAGCCCCAACGTGGTTATGAATCCCAGCCCCAACGTGGTTATGAATCCCAGCCCCAACATGGGTGTGAATCCCAGCCCCATCACAACTCTGCACCTCCCTTTCTCTCCCTGTCTGGATAAAATGAAAATAGAGGTTTAATGGGATTTGATCAAAATAAGTACATTATGTTGATCTGTGATAATTGTTATCTGTGTAGTATAATGTCCTCTATAATATAACATATAAATACATTACAAACCATGAATTATTTATTTATTTAACTATAAGTTTATTGTGCTCTAACTGTTTCCAAAACGCTCATCCTCTCTTCTCCTTTATTAAACACTTCCTGAAATATAACAGTGGGCATGTCTCAATTCGCACCCTATTCCCTACATAGTGCACTATGGGCCCTGGTCAATAGCAGTGCACAAGATCAAATCAAATCAAATGTATTTATATAGCCCTTCTTACATCAGCTGATATCTCAAAGTGCTGTACAGCAACCCAGCCTAAAACCCCCCAAACAGCAAGCAATTCAGGTGTAGAAGCACGGTGGCTAGGAAAAACTCCCTAGAAAGGCCAGAACCTAGGAAGAAACCTAGAGAGGAACCAGGCTATGAGGGGTGGCCAGTCCTCTTCTGGCTGTGCCGGGTGGAGATTATAACAGAACATGGCCAAAATGTTCAAATGTTCATAAATGACCAGCATGGTCAAATAATAATAATCATAGTAGTTGTCGAGGGTGCAACAAGTCAGCAACTCAAGAGTAAGTGTCAGTTGGCTTTTTCATAGCCGATTTTGAGAGTATCTCTACCGCTCCTGCTGTTTCTAGAGAGTTGAAAACAGCAGGTCTGGGACAGGTAGCACGTCCAGTGAACAGGTCAGGCTTCCATAGCCGCAGGCAGAACAGTTGAAACTGGAGCAGCAGCACGGCCAGGTGGACTGGGGACAGCAAGGAGTCATCAAGCCAGGTAGTACTAGGGCTCAGGTCCTCCTAGAGAGAGACAGAAAGAGAGAAAGAGAGAATTAGAGAGAGCATATTTAAATTCACACAGGCCACCAGTTAAGACAAGAGAAATACTCCAGATGTAACAGACTGACCCTAGCCCCCCGACACATAAACTACTGCAGCATAAATACTGGAGGCTGAGACAGGAGGGGTCAGGAGACACTGTGGCCCCGTCCGATGATACCCCCGGACAGGGCCAAACAGGCAGGATATAACCCCACCCACTTTGCCAAAGCACAGGCCCCACACCACTAGAGGGATATCTCCAACCACCAACATACCATCCCGGGACAAGGCCGAGTATAGCCCACAAAGATCTCCGCCACGGCACAACCCAAGGGGGGGCGCCAACCCAGACAGGAAGACCACGTCAGTGACTCCACCCACTCAAGTGACGCACCCCTCCTAGGGACGGCATGGAAGCGAACCAGTAAGCCAGTGACTCAGCCCCTGTAATAGGGTTAGAGGCAGAGAATCCCAGTGGAGAGAGGGGAACCGGCCAGGCAGAAACAGCAAGGGCGGTTCGTTGCTCCAGAGCCTTTCCGTTCACCTTCACACTCCTGGGCCAGACTACACTTAATCATAGGACCTACTGAAGAGATGAGTCTTCAGTAAAGACTTAAAGGTTGAGACTGAGTCTGAATCTCTCACATGGGTAGGCAGACCATTCCATAAAAATTGAGCTCTATAGGAGAAAGCCCTGCCTCCAGCTGTTTGCTTAGAAATTCTAGGGACAATTGGGAGGCCCGCGTCTTGTGACCGTAGCGTACGTGTAGGTATGTACGGCAGGACCAAATCAGAAAGATAGGTAGGAGCAAGCCCATGTAATGCTTTGTACGTTAGCAGTAAATCCTTGAAAGCAGCCCTTGCCTTAACAGGAAGCCAGTGTAGGGAGACTAGCACTGGAGTTATATGATCAAATTTTTTGGTTCTAGTCAGGATACTAGCAGCCGTATTTAGCACTAACTGAAGTTTATTTACTGCTTTATCCGGGTAGCCGGAAGGTAGAGCATTGCAGTAGTCCAACCCAGAAGTAACAAAAGCAAGGATTAATTTTTCTGCATCATTTTTGGACAGAAAGTTTCTGATTTTTGCAATGTTACATAGATGGAAAAAAGCTGTCCTTGAAACAGTCTTGATATGTTCTTCAAAAGAGAGATCAGGGTCCAGAGTAACGCCAAGGTCCTTCACAGAATTATTTGAGACGACTGTACAACCATCCAGATTAATTGTCAGATTCAACAGAAGATCTCTTTGTTTCTTGGGACCTAGAACAAGCATCTCTGTTTTGTCCGAGTTTAAAAGTAGAACGTTTGCAGCCATCCACTTCCTTATGTCTGAAACACAGGCTTCCAGTCGAGGGCAATTTTGGGGCTTCACCATGTTTCATTGAAATGTACAGCTGTGTGTCATCCGCATAGCAGTGAAATTTAACATTATGTTTTCGAATGACATCCCCAAGAGGTAAAATATATAGTGAAAACAATAGTGGTCCTAAAACGGAACCTAGAGGAACACCAACATTTACAGTTGATTTGTCAGAGGACAAACCATTCACAGAGACAAACTGATATCTTTCTGACAGATAAGATCTAAACCAGGCCAGAACTTGTCCATGTAGACCAATTTGGGTTTCCAATCTTTCCAAAAGAATGTGGTGATCGATGGTATCAGAAGCAGGACTAAGATCTAGGAGCACGAGGACAGATGCAGAGCCTCGGTCTGACGTCATTAAAAGGTAATTTACCACCTTCACAAGTGCAGTCTCAGTGCTATGATGGGGTCTAAAACCAGACTGAAGCGTTTGGTGTACATTGTTTGTCTTCAGGAAGGCAGTGAGTTGCTGCGCAACAGCTTTTTCAAATTTTTTTGAGAGGAATGGAAGATTCGATTTAGGCCGATAGTTTTTTTTTAATTTCTGGCTTTATTACTGCCACAAGATAGTGAGAAAGGTGCCATTTGGATCACAGAGATTACTTTTAATGACTTCAAGCCATACAGGGAGGATTTAGACAGATTTATGGGAGATTTTAATACAATTGAATTTGTTTGATTTAACCTTTATTCAAACAAAGGTGTTCCGGCGAGAGAATAACCTCATCCAAGTGTCATAGGCGTCGTAAGGATTGGACCAAAACACAGCAGGTAAAGTGCTCATCTTCTTTCTTACATCTAGACGTTCCGCTAGCGGAACACCTGCTCCAATATCCAATGATAGGCGTGGCGCGAATTACAAATTCCTCAAAAATACAAAAACTTCAATTTTTCAAACATATGACTATTTCACAGCATTTTAAAGACAAGACTCTCCTTTATCTAACCACACTGTCCGATTTCAAAAAGGCTTTACAGCGAAAGCAAAACATTAGATTATGTCAGCAGAGTACCGAGCCAGAAATAATCAGACACCCATTTTTCAAGCTAGCATATAATGTCACAAAAACCCAGAAGACAGCTAAATGCAGCACTAACCTTTGATGATCTTCATCAGATGACACACCTAGGACATTATGTTACACAATACATGCATGTTTTGTTAAATCAAGTTCATATTTATATCAAAAAACAGCTTTTTACATTAGCATGTGACGTTCAGAACTAGCATACCCCCCGCAAACTTCCGGGGAATTTACTAACAATTTACTAAATTACTCACGATAAACGTTCACAAAAAGCAGAACAATTATTTTAAGAATTATAGATACAGAACTCCTCTATGCACTCGATATGTCCGATTTTAAAATAGCTTTTTGGTGAAAGCACATTTTGCAATATTCTAAGTACATAGCCCAGCCATCACGGGCTAGCTATTTAGACACCCGGCAAGTTTAGCCTTCACCAAAATCAGATTTACTATTATAAAAGTTTGATTACCTTTTGTTGTCTTCGTCAGAATGCACTCCCAGGACTGCTACTTCAATAACAAATGTTGGTTTGGTCCAAAATAATCCATCGTTATATCCGAATAGCGGCGTTTTGTTCGTGCGTCCCAGACACTATCCGAAATGGTAAATCAGGGTCGCGCGCATGGTGCAATTCGTGACAAAAAAAATCGAAATATTCCAATACTGTACCTCGAAGCATGTCAACCGCTGTTTAAAATCAATTTTTATGCAATTTATCTCGTAAAAAAGCGATAATATTCCGACCGGGAATCTCCTTTTTGGCAAACAGAGGAAAAATCACAAAGACGGGGGCGGCCAGGGCACGCGCCTAAGCCCACAGTCCCTTGATCGGCCACTTGACAAAGGCGATAATGTGTTTCAGCCTGGGGCTGGGATGACGACATTGTGTTTTTTCCCGGGTTCTGAGAGCCTATGGAAGACGTGGGAAGTGTCACGTTAGAGCAGAGATCCTTTGTAATTGAATGAGATTGCAAAGAAGTTCAAGAAATGGTCAGACAGGCCACTTCCTGTAAAGGAATCTCTCAGGTTTTGACCTGCCATTTGAGTTCTGTTATACTCACAGACACCATTCAAACAGTTTTAGAAACTTTGGAGTGTTTTCTATCCAAAGCCAATAATTATATGCATATTCTAGTTACTGGGCAGGAGTAGTAACCAGATTAAATCGTGTACGTTTTTTTATCCAGCCGTGAAAATACTGCCCCCTAGCCATAACAGGTTAAAGACAACACTTAAACAAAATAAACTGATGACGAAAACAGTCACAGACTGGAAACAACCACCCACAAAACACAAGTGAAAACAAACCCAACTAAATATGGCCTCCAATTAGAGACAACGATAACCAGCTGACTCTAATTGGAAATCATTGCCAAAAACCCAACGTAGAAATAGAAAACTAGATATACACATAGAAATTGAAAATATAGAACATAAATCAAAAACACCAAACCATAGAAAACAAACACCCCCCTGCCACGCCCTGACCAAACTACAATAACAAATAACCTCTTTTACTGGTCAGGACGTGACACCAAGAGAAACATGGTAGGAGAGACATATATCTGATTTACCTGTTGCGTTACTATAAATCTCCACCAGTCTCTTGACGATATGCTCGTAAACCTTTCTCTTACGCAACTTCAACGGAAAGTCAGGATTTCACAACGCTTGGAATGACGACTGTAAATTGAAACGTCACTTTTTTAAACTTTGATTTACAGATGTTCCAACAAATATTTCTGTAACCCAGGAAGTAGCTATGTGATTGGTTATGGGGATGGAAGTACACGTAAACTGTGGTGATGTGAGAGAAACTAGTCGGGGTGGGATTCAATGGCGTGTCCAAAAGGCACCCTATTCCCTTCTTTTTCCCGATAGCGACGGAATTCAGGCTTACAAGTGTTTTTAACTACACATCTTTCCTACAACGGGCCCTGAAGATGTAACATGCATTCCCCAAAACAACACGCAGTTTTCTCCATTTAACATTATAATTATTTCACAATACTGACGACAGATCAGCTCCTAGAGAGACATTACCGACTAAGGACGCAAATATCGAGGCGGCTTATTTCTAATGCTAACTCCAAAAAAAATCACCGATCTGGCACATCATTATGCACATGAAAAGGCACTATAAAATACACTGAGTGTACAAAACATTAGGAACACCTTCCTAATATTGAGTTACACCTATTTTGCCATCAGAACATCCCTGTGGCTCAGTTGGTAGAGCATGGTGTTTGCAACGCCAGCATGGTGTTTGCAACGCCAGGGTTGTTGGTTTGATTCCCACGGGGGGCCAGTACAACAACAACAAAAAAAATGAAAGGAAATATATGCATTCACTACTGTAAGTCGCTCTGGATATGATGCATTCACTACTGTAAGTCACTCTGGATATGATGCATTCACTACTGTAAGTCACTCTGGATATGATGCATTCACTACTGTAAGTCGCTCTGGATATGATGCATTCACTACTGTAAGTCACTCTGGATATGATGCATTCACTACTGTAAGTCACTCTGGATATGATGCATTCACTACTGTAAGTCACTCTGGATATGATGCATTCACTACTGTAAGTCACTCTGGATATGATGCATTCACTACTGTAAGTCGCTCTGGATATGATGCATTCACTACTGTAAGTCGCTCTGGATATGATGCATTCACTACTGTAAGTCGCTCTGGATATGATGCATTCACTACTGTAAGTCGCTCTGGATATGATGCATTCACTACTGTAAGTCACTCTGGATATGATGCATTCACTACTGTAAGTCACTCTGGATATGATGCATTCACTACTGTAAGTCACTCTGGATATGATGCATTCACTACTGTAAGTCACTCTGGATATGATGCATTCACTACTGTAAGTCACTCTGGATATGATGCATTCACTACTGTAAGTCGCTCTGGATATGATGCATTCACTACTGTAAGTCACTCTGGATATGATGCATTCACTACTGTAAGTCACTCTGGATATGATGCATTCACTACTGTAAGTCACTCTGGATATGATGCATTCACTACTGTAAGTCGCTCTGGATATGATGCATTCACTACTGTAAGTCACTCTGGATATGATGCATTCACTACTGTAAGTCGCTCTGGATATGATGCATTCACTACTGTAAGTCGCTCTGGATATGATGCATTCACTACTGTAAGTCGCTCTGGATATGATGCATTCACTACTGTAAGTCACTCTGGATATGATGCATTCACTACTGTAAGTCACTCTGGATATGATGCATTCACTACTGTAAGTCACTCTGGATATGATGCATTCACTACTGTAAGTCACTCTGGATATGATGCATTCACTACTGTAAGTCGCTCTGGATATGATGCATTCACTACTGTAAGTCACTCTGGATATGATGCATTCACTACAGTAAGTCACTCTGGATATGATGCATTCACTACTGTAAGTCGCTCTGGATATGATGCATTCACTACTGTAAGTCACTCTGGATATGATGCATTCACTACTGTAAGTCACTCTGGATATGATGCATTCACTACTGTAAGTCGCTCTGGATATGATGCATTCACTACTGTAAGTCACTCTGGATATGATGCATTCACTACTGTAAGTCGCTCTGGATATGATGCATTCACTACTGTAAGTCGCTCTGGATATGATGCATTCACTACTGTAAGTCGCTCTGGATATGATGCATTCACTACTGTAAGTCGCTCTGGATATGATGCATTCACTACTGTAAGTCACTCTGGATATGATGCATTCACTACTGTAAGTCGCTCTGGATATGATGCATTCACTACTGTAAGTCACTCTGGATATGATGCATTCACTACTGTAAGTCACTCTGGATATGATGCATTCACTACTGTAAGTCACTCTGGATATGATGCATTCACTACTGTAAGTCACTCTGGATATGATGCATTCACTACTGTAAGTCACTCTGGATATGATGCATTCACTACTGTAAGTCGCTCTGGATATGATGCATTCACTACTGTAAGTCGCTCTGGATATGATGCATTCACTACTGTAAGTCACTCTGGATATGATGCATTCACTACTGTAAGTCGCTCTGGATATGATGCATTCACTACTGTAAGTCACTCTGGATATGATGCATTCACTACTGTAAGTCACTCTGGATATGATGCATTCACTACTGTAAGTCACTCTGGATATGATGCATTCACTACTGTAAGTCGCTCTGGATATGATGCATTCACTACCGTAAGTCACTCTGGATATGATGCATTCACTACTGTAAGTCGCTCTGGATATGATGCATTCACTACTGTAAGTCACTCTGGATATGATGCATTCACTACTGTAAGTCACTCTGGATATGATGCATTCACTACTGTAAGTCACTCTGGATATGATGCATTCACTACTGTAAGTCGCTCTGGATATGATGCATTCACTACTGTAAGTCACTCTGGATATGATGCATTCACTACTGTAAGTCGCTCTGGATATGATGCATTCACTACTGTAAGTCGCTCTGGATATGATGCATTCACTACTGTAAGTCGCTCTGGATATGATGCATTCACTACTGTAAGTCGCTCTGGATATGATGCATTCACTACTGTAAGTCACTCTGGATATGATGCATTCACTACTGTAAGTCGCTCTGGATATGATGCATTCACTACTGTAAGTCGCTCTGGATATGATGCATTCACTACTGTAAGTCGCTCTGGATATGATGCATTCACTACTGTAAGTCACTCTGGATATGATGCATTCACTACTGTAAGTCACTCTGGATATGATGCATTCACTACTGTAAGTCACTCTGGATATGATGCATTCACTACTGTAAGTCACTCTGGATATGATGCATTCACTACTGTAAGTCGCTCTGGATATGATGCATTCACTACTGTAAGTCGCTCTGGATATGATGCATTCACTACTGTAAGTCGCTCTGGATATGATGCATTCACTACTGTAAGTCACTCTGGATATGATGCATTCACTACTGTAAGTCACTCTGGATATGATGCATTCACTACTGTAAGTCACTCTGGATATGATGCATTCACTACTGTAAGTCGCTCTGGATATGATGCATTCACTACTGTAAGTCACTCTGGATATGATGCATTCACTACTGTAAGTCGCTCTGGATATGATGCATTCACTACTGTAAGTCGCTCTGGATATGATGCATTCACTACTGTAAGTCACTCTGGATATGATGCATTCACTACTGTAAGTCACTCTGGATATGATGCATTCACTACTGTAAGTCACTCTGGATATGATGCATTCACTACTGTAAGTCACTCTGGATATGATGCATTCACTACTGTAAGTCACTCTGGATATGATGCATTCACTACAGTAAGTCGCTCTGGATATGATGCATTCACTACTGTAAGTCGCTCTGGATATGATGCATTCACTACTGTAAGTCGCTCTGGATATGATGCATTCACTACTGTAAGTCACTCTGGATATGATGCATTCACTACTGTAAGTCGCTCTGGATATGATGCATTCACTACTGTAAGTCGCTCTGGATATGATGCATTCACTACTGTAAGTCGCTCTGGATATGATGCATTCACTACTGTAAGTCGCTCTGGATATGATGCATTCACTACTGTAAGTCGCTCTGGATATGATGCATTCACTACTGTAAGTCGCTCTGGATATGATGCATTCACTACTGTAAGTCACTCTGGATATGATGCATTCACTACTGTAAGTCGCTCTGGATATGATGCATTCACTACTGTAAGTCACTCTGGATATGATGCATTCACTACTGTAAGTCACTCTGGATATGATGCATTCACTACTGTAAGTCACTCTGGATATGATGCATTCACTACTGTAAGTCACTCTGGATATGATGCATTCACTACTGTAAGTCACTCTGGATATGATGCATTCACTACTGTAAGTCGCTCTGGATATGATGCATTCACTACTGTAAGTCGCTCTGGATATGATGCATTCACTACTGTAAGTCACTCTGGATATGATGCATTCACTACTGTAAGTCGCTCTGGATATGATGCATTCACTACTGTAAGTCACTCTGGATATGATGCATTCACTACTGTAAGTCACTCTGGATATGATGCATTCACTACTGTAAGTCGCTCTGGATATGATGCATTCACTACTGTAAGTCACTCTGGATATGATGCATTCACTACTGTAAGTCGCTCTGGATATGATGCATTCACTACTGTAAGTCGCTCTGGATATGATGCATTCACTACTGTAAGTCGCTCTGGATATGATGCATTCACTACTGTAAGTCGCTCTGGATATGATGCATTCACTACTGTAAGTCACTCTGGATATGATGCATTCACTACTGTAAGTCGCTCTGGATATGATGCATTCACTACTGTAAGTCACTCTGGATATGATGCATTCACTACTGTAAGTCACTCTGGATATGATGCATTCACTACTGTAAGTCACTCTGGATATGATGCATTCACTACTGTAAGTCACTCTGGATATGATGCATTCACTACTGTAAGTCACTCTGGATATGATGCATTCACTACTGTAAGTCGCTCTGGATATGATGCATTCACTACTGTAAGTCGCTCTGGATATGATGCATTCACTACTGTAAGTCACTCTGGATATGATGCATTCACTACTGTAAGTCGCTCTGGATATGATGCATTCACTACTGTAAGTCACTCTGGATATGATGCATTCACTACTGTAAGTCACTCTGGATATGATGCATTCACTACTGTAAGTCACTCTGGATATGATGCATTCACTACTGTAAGTCGCTCTGGATATGATGCATTCACTACTGTAAGTCACTCTGGATATGATGCATTCACTACTGTAAGTCGCTCTGGATATGATGCATTCACTACTGTAAGTCACTCTGGATATGATGCATTCACTACTGTAAGTCACTCTGGATATGATGCATTCACTACTGTAAGTCACTCTGGATATGATGCATTCACTACTGTAAGTCGCTCTGGATATGATGCATTCACTACTGTAAGTCACTCTGGATAAGTGTCTACTAAAATGTAGAACTGCCTCAAACCTGTGAGCCAGGCACCTTTTTATATAACCAAAAAAAATGTTACCTTTATTTAACTAGGCAAGTCAGTTATTAAGAACACATTCTTATTTAAAATGACGGCCTATGCCGGCCAAACCCGGACGACACTGGGCCAGTTGTGAGCCTACTACCATCCTTAAATATTTTGTCTTCCCCGTGGCACACACACACACACACACACACACAATCAATGTCTCAATGTCTAAAAATTGTTCTTTAACCTGTCTCCTCCACCTTCATCTACACTGATTGAAGTGTGAAGGTGACATCAATAAGGGATCTTAGCTTTCCCCTAGATTCACCTAGTCAGTCTAGATCATGGAAAGAGAACAGGTGTTCCTAATGTTTTGTACACTCAGTGTATATAGAGACAAATGACAGACCGTAGCCTACAAGTAGCAAAAGATAACTCCATTTATTGAACACGAAATGTATATCAATATGATAGATATAAAACTATAGTCTGCTGTTTATATTTTAATGCAGTCGTCTCGGTTTTCATTTTAAGCATATTTTTTTTATATGCCACATGTTTGTATCAATTGAAAAGTCATTAGCGACTTTGTAATTGTAGTCAACCTTGTTCTGACGTTACCGGTGGTAGCAGAAAGACGGATAAACCAACGTGATTTTATGTTTTGCAGAGATTTTATGTCCATAAAATGATGCAGCAGGGCAAAAAAAGCATGGAACGACACACGTAGCTGTTCTAAAGCGTAATCTAAGGCAGGCTTTAGATTACGAGTGTTTTCAAGTGTGTTTCTGTCTAGAGAGAACTAACGTTACCAAGACAATCACCAGACCAACCAAAACAGACTAAACTACCCAGAGAATCACCAACCAATACAGACTAAACTACCCAGAGAATCACCAACCAATACAGACTAAACTACCCAGAGAATCACCAGACCAATACAGACTAAACTACCCAGAGAATCACCAACCAATACAGACTAAACTACCCAGAGAATCACCAACCAATACAGACTAAACTACCCAGAGAATCACCAACCAATACAGACTAAACTACCCAGAGAATCACCAACCAATACAGACTAAACTACCCAGAGAATCACCAACCAATATAGACTAAACTACCCAGAGAATCACCAACCAATACAGACTAAACTACCCAGAGAATCACCAGACCAACCAAAACAGACTAAACTACCCAGAGAATCACCAACCAATACAGACTAAACTACCCAGAGAATCACCAGACCAACCAATACAGACTAAACTACCCAGAGAATCACCAACCAATACAGACTAAACTACCCAGAGAATCACCAACCAATACAGACTAAACTACCCAGAGAATCACCAACCAATACAGACTAAACTACCCAGAGAATCACCAACCAATACAAACTAAACTACCCAGATAATCACCAACCAATACAGACTAAACTACCCAGAGAATCACCAACCAATACAGACTAAACTACCCAGAGAATCACCAACCAATACAGACTAAACTACCCAGAGAATCACCAACCAATACAGACTAAACTACCCAGAGAATCACCAACCAATACAAACTAAACTACCCAGAGAATCATCAGACCAATACAGACTAAACTACCCAGAGAATCACCAACCAATACAGACTAAACTACCCAGAGAATCACCAACCAATACAGACTAAACTACCCAGAGAATCACCAACCAATACAAACTAAACTACCCAGAGAATCACCAGACCAATACAGACTAAACTACCCAGAGAATCACCAACCAATACAGACTAAACTACCCAGAGAATCACCAACCAATACAAACTAAACTACCCAGAGAATCACCAGACCAACCAATACAGACTAAACTACCCAGAGAATCACCAACCAATACAGACTAAACTACCCAGAGAATCACCAACCAATACAGACTAAACTACCCAGAGAATCACCAGACCAACCAATACAGACTAAACTACCCAGAGAATCACCAACCAATACAGACTAAACTACCCAGAGAATCACCAACCAATACAGACTAAACTACCCAGAGAATCACCAACCAATACAGACTAAACTACCCAGAGAATCACCAACCAATACAGACTAAACTACCCAGAGAATCACCAACCAATACAGACTAAACTACCCAGAGAATCACCAACCAATACAGACTAAACTACCCAGAGAATCACCAACCAATACAGACTAAACTACCCAGAGAATCACCAGACCAATACAGACTAAACTACCCAGAGAATCACCAACCAATACAGACTAAACTACCCAGAGAATCACCAGACCAACCAATACAGACTAAACTACCCAGAGAATCACCAACCAATACAGACTAAACTACCCAGAGAATCACCAGACCAACCTACAGACTAAACTACCCAGAGAATCACCAACCAATACAGACTAAACTACCCAGAGAATCACCAACCAATACAGACTAAACTACCCAGAGAATCACCAACCAATACAGACTAAACTACCCAGAGAATCACCAGACCAACCATACAGACTAAACTACCCAGAGAATCACCAACCAATACAGACTAAACTACCCAGAGAATCACCAGACCAACCAATACAGACTAAACTACCCAGAGAATCACCAACCAATACAGACTAAACTACCCAGAGAATCACCAGACCAACCAATACAGACTAAACTACCCAGAGAATCACCAACCAATACAGACTAAACTACCCAGAGAATCACCAACCAATACAGACTAAACTACCCAGAGAATCACCAACCAATACAGACTAAACTACCCAGAGAATCACCAGACCAATACAGACTAAACTACCCAGAGAATCACCAGACCAACCAATACAGACTAAACTACCCAGAGAATCACCAGACCAATACAGACTAAACTACCCAGAGAATCACCAACCAATACAGACTAAACTACCCAGAGAATCACCAGACCAATACAGACTAAACTACCCAGAGAATCACCAACCAATATAGACTAAACTACCCAGAGAATCACCAACCAATACAGACTAAACTACCCAGAGAATCACCAGACCAACCAATACAGACTAAACTACTACAGTCCTTACTATTGCCATACATTCAGCTCTATCTTTCTTTCTTTTACGTCTTGACTATGACCAGAGTGGAGAATCAACCTTATAGCAGTCCAGACGTGTTTTTACCGGCCTTATGTAACATTAACTGCAGGTTCGTCATGGCATCGAGAGTTCTGGAGACACACAGTCCAAACATGACCAGATAATTATTAGTTCACGGACGTCTCAATAGGAGTCATTTAGGCTGAGTGATGTAGCCACACACTGGGATTAGAACTATTGGGTCATTTAACCATCAATCCACTACCGTGGTATTCACATCAGGCCCACGGAGATAGAGAAGAGATGAAACATGCAACATTGAATTGAGTGGGAGATCGGGGAATAGGGGCACGGGAATGTTTGAGAATGAGGCTGGGGGTGAAGTGAAGATATGGAGACGGAGAGGGTTGTGGAACGAGGAGAGAGATGGGATGGAAGTACAGAGAGAGAGAATGAAAGAAATTCAACTGAGAGAGATGTAGAGAGCAGAAACTCTTCTAGCATGACAGAGTGATAGAAAGCATAGATGAGACAGATAAAGACATGAAGAGATAGCAGAATCTCCCTAGGGGATAGAGAGTGAGATAGCAGAATCTCCCTAGGTGACGGAGAGTGAGATAGCAGAATCTCCCTCGGTGACGGAGAGTGAGATAGCAGAATCTCCCTAGGTGATGGAGAGTGAGATAGCAGAATCTCCCTAGGTGACGGAGAGTGAGATAGCAGAATCTCCCTAGGTGACAGAGAGTGAGATAGCAGAATCTCCCTAGGTGATGGAGAGTGAGATAGCAGAATCTCCCTAGGTGATGGAGAGTGAGATAGCAGAATCTCCCTAGGTGACGGAGAGTGAGATAGCAGAATCTCCCTAGGTGACGGAGAGTGAGATAGCAGAATCTCCCTAGGTGACGGAGATGGACAGTAACATAGTGATGGAGGGTGTAGGAGAGGTGGACAGTAACATAGTGATGGAGGGTGTAGGAGAGGTGGACAGTAACATAGTGATGGAGGGTGAAGGAGAGGTGGACAGTAACATAGTGATGGAGGGTGAAGGAGAGGTGGACAGTAACATAGTGATGGAGGGTGAAGGAGAGGTGGACAGTAACATAGTGATGGAGGGTGAAAGAGAGGTGGACAGTAACATAGTGATGAGGGTGTGTAGGAGAGGTGGACAGTAACATAGTGATGGAGGGTGTGTAGGAGAGGTGGACAGTAACATAGTGATGGAGGGTGTGTAGGAGAGGTGGACAGTAACATAGTGATGGAGGGTGAAGGAGAGGTGGACAGTAACATAGTGATGGAGGGTGTGAAGGAGAGGTGGACAGTAACATAGTGATGGAGGGTGTGTAGGAGAGGTGGACAGTAACATAGTGATGGAGGGTGTGTAGGAGAGGTGGACAGTAACATAGTGATGGAGGGTGTGTAGGAGAGGTGGACAGTAACATAGTGATGGAGGGTGAAGGAGAGGTGGACAGTAACATAGTGATGGAGGGTGTGTAGGAGAGGTGGACAGTAACATAGTGATGGAGGGTGTGTAGGAGAGGTGGACAGTAACATAGTGATGGAGGGTGTGTAGGAGAGGTGGACAGTAACATAGTGATGGAGGGTGAAGGAGAGGTGGACAGTAACATAGTGATGGAGGGTGTGAAGGAGAGGTGGACAGTAACATAGTGATGGAGGGTGAAGGAGAGGTGGACAGTAACATAGTGATGGAGGGTGAAGGAGAGGTGGACAGTAACATAGTGATGGAGGGTGAAAGAGAGGTGGACAGTAACATAGTGATGGAGGGTGTGTAGGAGAGGTGGACAGTAACATAGTGATGGAGGGTGTGTAGGAGAGGTGGACAGTATCATAGTGATGGAGGGTGTGAGGAGAGGTGGACAGTAACATAGTGATGGAGGGTGAAGGAGAGGTGGACAGTATCATAGTGATGGAGGGTGTGAAGGAGAGGTGGACAGTAACATAGTGATGGAGGGTGAAGGAGAGGTGGACAGTATCATAGTGATGGAGGGTGTGTAGGAGAGGTGGACAGTAACATAGTGATGGAGGGTGAAGGAGAGGTGGACAGTAACATAGTGATGGAGGGTGAAGGAGAGGTGGACAGTAACATAGTGATGGAGGGTGAAGGAGAGGTGGACAGTATCATAGTGATGGAGGGTGAAGGAGAGGTGGACAGTAACATAGTGATGGAGGGTGAAGGAGAGGGGGACAGTAACATAGTGATGGAGGGTGAAGGAGAGGTGGACAGTATTATAGTGATGGAGGGTGTGAAGGAGAGGTGGACAGTAACATAGTGATGGAGGGTGAAGGAGAGGTGGACAGTATCATAGTGATGGAGGGTGTGAAGGAGAGGTGGACAGTAACATAGTGATGGAGGGTGTCGGAAAGGTGGACAGTAACATAGTGATGGAGGGTGTAGGAGAGGTGGACAGTAACATAGTGATGGAGGGTGTAGGAGAGGTGGACAGTAACATAGTGATGGAGGGTGTAGGAGCGGTGGACAGTAACATAGTGATGGAGGGTGAAGGAGAGTTGGACAGTAACATAGTGATGGAGTGTGAAGGAGAGATGGACAGTAACATAGTGATGGAGGGTGAAGGAGAGGTGGACAGTAACATAGTGATGGAGGGTGAAGGAGAGGTGGACAGTAACAGTGATGGAGGGTGTAGGAGAGGTGGACAGTATCATAGTGATGGAGGGTGAAGGAGAGGTGGACAGTAACAGTGATGGAGGGTGAAGGAGTGGTGGACAGTAACAGTGATGGAGGGTGTAGGAGAGGTGGACAGTATCATAGTGATGGAGGGTGTGAAGGAGAGATGGACAGTAACAAACTGCTTGAAAGGGAAGAATGAAATGGAAAGAAGAGAGTCGGAAAAGTGTACAAGAGAGGGTGTGATAGAGATGTTGAGTTTGAGAGAGACTGTAACGCCCTGGCCATAGAGAGGGGTTTTTTGTTCTTTATTTTGGTTAGGCCAGGGTGTTACATTGGGTGGGCGTTCTATGTTCCTTTTTCTATGTTTTTTGTATTTCTTTGTTTTGGGCCGTGTGTGGCTCCCAATCAGGCACAGCTGAAGGTCGTTGTTGCTGATTGGGAGTCACACATAAGGAGCATGTTTTTCCTTTGGGTTTTGTGGGTAATTGTTTCTGTTAGTGTTTGCACCTGACAGGACTGTTTGGCTGTCAGTTTTCTTGTTTTGTTTGTATAGTGTTCTTTCTTTATTAAATATTCAATGATGAACACTAACTCCGCTGCACCTTGGTCTACTCTCTCTCACGACAGCCCTTACAGAGAGAGAGTGAGAGAGGAAGACAGTTAGAGAGAGAGAAACAGAGAGTGAGAGAGAGAGAGATATTGAGAGAGTAAGATAGAGAGAGAGATAGTTAGAGAGAGAGAGAAACAGAGAGTGAGAGAGAGATAGTGAGAGAGGGAGACAGTTAGAGAGAGAGAAACAGAGTGAGAGAGAGAGATATTGAGAGAGTAAGATAGAGAGAGTAGTTAGAGAGAGAGCGAAACAGAGAGTGAGAGATTGAGAGAGTAAGATGGAGAGAGAGATAGTTAGAGAGAGAGAGAAACAGAGAGTGAGAGGGTAGGGAATAATGAGCAGATCATTTTCCC
Source organism: Salmo salar (assembly GCF_905237065.1). Classification (NCBI taxonomy): domain Eukaryota; kingdom Metazoa; phylum Chordata; class Actinopteri; order Salmoniformes; family Salmonidae; genus Salmo; species Salmo salar. The sequence continues at coordinate 43,846,507 of NC_059468.1, forward strand.
AGGTTCTTGTTATTGTGGTTGTGTGGCTCTGCATTTCTGTGGCTTCCTCTCACCCCTGTTGCAAGGGAGGGGGCAAGAGAGGGGGCAAGTGAGGGGGCAAGGGAGGGGACAAGGGAGCGAGAGAGAAGGAGCACCCCTGTGTGGGAGGGAGTGTGTAGTAGCAGTCCTATGAGGGAGGGAGGGAGGGAGAGAGCGAGTAGGAGCAGCCCTATGAGGGAGGGAGGCAGAGAGGGAGAGTGATAATGTATTGAAGCAGGAGGGGGTATAGAGAAGGAGGGGGTATAGAGAAGGAGGGGGTATAGAGAAGTGGTACACTCAATCACTACTGAGACACTTCAGCCAACATCTCAAACTCAGCTGCTCTTTCTCTTCTCTCCTCTTCTTCTCTCCTCCTCTTCTCTCCTCCTCTTCTCTCCTCCGTTCTGCTCCTCTCTTCCAGGCGAATGAACAAATACAGCCTGAAAAAAAGCGAGAGAGAGAGAGAGAGAGAGAGAGAGAGCGAGAGAGAGAGAGAGAGAGAGAGAGAGAAAACACACAAGGCAAAAATACAGGAGGTTAATAGTCAGACTGGGGAGTTAGCAGCTTGTTTCCTGGAGTGAGTCGTCCCAGCTGAACACCGTGGAGAGAATAGTAACCAATCATCTCTTCGTGTGTGTGTGTGTGTCCAGACAGAGAAGAGTGGAATAGTAGGAGCTAGTTTTAGGGGAAGCTGGACCACAGATCCTCTGCCAACTGAAAGAGGAGCAGCAGCAGACAACTCCAAGAAGAGAAACATACTGTGGAGAAATTGAAGAGTTTGCGCCTGATGGAATGAGAAGAAACTGAAAGACACACAAAGAGACTGAAAGAGAAAGTCAAGGAGGGAGAGAAAGAGAGACCCTTCTGGTTAATCGAATCAAGATAAATTCTTTCGGTGTTCTTCTCTGCTCTGCAAAGTGTGACGACCCTCCATTTCCCCTCTCCACCTCCCCTCACCCCTTCTCCCTCTCCTCCCCCTGTCCTCATCTCACCTGAGATGGGCCGGCTGCTGGCCTTATCCCTGGCCTACCTGGCTTACCTGTCGACTGCAGTGATTGGCTCAGAGAAGAAGCAGCACCTGGTGCAACATGGACCCTGCAGTTACACTTTCATACTCCCTGAGGTGGAACACTGCCAACCCCTCAAAGACTACCAGGTCACCAACTCCCTCCAGAGGGACTTCCCACCACCGCCAGCCCCTGACCCAGGATCGAGTCACCCTGAGCAGGCCAAAGACCAGCACGCTAGGCCCTCGCGGCAGGAGAGGAAGCTGGAGAGTCTGCGGAGCTCCACAGAGAATAATACACAGTGGTTGCAAAAGGTAAGACTCTCTGTCGTTGTGTGGTGCCATCTTCCTCTAGTTTTTCTATTATGCTTCTCTCTCTCTCTGTCTCTCTCTCTCTCTCACTCTCTGTCTCTCTCTCTCTCTCTCTCTCTCTCTCTCTCTCTCTCTCTCTCTGTCTCTCTCTCTCTCTCTGTCTCTCTCTCTCTCTCTCTGTCTCACTCTCTGTCTCTCTCTCTCTCTCTCTCTCTCTCTCTCTCTCTCTCTCTCTCCTCTCTCTGTCTGTCTCTCTCTGTCTCTCTCTCTCTCTCTCTCTCTCTCTCTGTCTCTCTCTCTCTCTCTCTGTCTCAGCCTCTCTGTCTCTCTGTCTCTCTGTCTCTCTGTCTCTCTCTCTCTGTCTCTCTCTCTCTGTCTCTCTCTCTCTCTGTCTCTCTGTCTCTCTCTCTGTCTCTCTCTCTCTCTCTGTCTCTCTCTGTCTCTCTCTTTCTCTCTCCATCTCTGTCTCAATTTAATTAAAGGGGCTTTATTGACATGGGAAACATATGTTAACATTGCCAAAGCAAGTGAGGTAGATAATATACAAAAGTGAAATAAACAATTCAAATTAACAGTAAACATTACACTCACAGAAGTTTCAAAAGAATAAAGACATTACAAATGTCATATTATGAATATATACAGTGTTGTAACGATGTACAAATGGTTAAAGTACAACGGGGAAAATAAATAAGCATAAATATGGGTTGTATTTACAATGGTGTTTGTTCTTCACTGGTTGACCTTTTCTTGTGGCGACTGGTCACACATCTTGCTACTGTGATGGACACTGTGGTATTTCACCCAGTAGATATGGGAGTTTATCACAATTGGGTTTGTTTTCGAGTTATTTGTGTATCTGTGTAATCTGAGGGAAATATGTGTCTCTAATATGGTCATACATTTGGCAGGAGGTTAGGAAGTGCAGCTCAGTTTCCACCTCCTTTTGTGGGCAGTGTGCACATAGCCTGTCTTCTCTTGAGAGCCAGGTCTGCCTACGGCGGCCTTTCTCAATAGCAAGGCTATGCTCACTGAGTCTGTACATAGTCAAATCTTTCCTTAAGTTTGGGTCAGTCACAGTGGTCAGGTATTCTGCCACTGTGTACTCTCTGTTTAGGGCCAAATAGCATTCTAGTTTGCTCAGTTTTTTGTTAATTCTTTCCAATGTGTCAAGTAATTATCTTTTTGTTTTCTCATGATTTGGTTGGGTCTAATTGTGTTGCTGTCCTGGGGCTCTGTGGGGTCTGTTTGTGAACAGAGCCCCAGGACCAGTTTGCTTAGGGGACTCTTCTCCAGGTTCATCTCTCTGCAGGTGATGGCTTTGTTATGGAAGGTTTGGGAATCACTTCCTTTTAGGTGGTTGTAGAATTTAACGGCTCTTTTCTGGATTTTGATAATTAGTGGGTATCGGCCTAATTCTGCTCTGCATGCATTATTTGTTTTTCTACGTTGTACACTGAGGATATTTTTGCAGAATTCTGCATGCAGAGTCTCAATTTGGTGTTTGTCCCATTTTGTGAATTCTTAGTTGGTGAGCGGACCCCAGACCTCACAACCGTAAAGGGCAATGGGTTCTATAACTGATTCAAGTATTTTTAGAAAGATCCTAATTGGTATGTTGAATTTTATGTTCCTTTTGATGGCATAGAAGGCCCTTCTTGCCTTGTCTCTCAGATCGTTCACTGCTTTGTGGAAGTTACCTGTGGCGCTGATGTTTAGGCCAAAGTATGTATAGTTTGTTGTGTTCTAGAGGGCAACGGTGTCTAGATGGAATTTGTATTTGTGGTCCTGGCGACTGGACCTTTTTTGGAACACCATTACTTTGGTCTTACTGAGATTTACTGTCAGGGCCCAGGTCTGTCAGAATCTGTGCAGAAGATCTAGGTGCTGCTGTAGGCCCTCCTTGGTTGGTGACAGAAGCACCATATAATCAGCAAACAGTAGACATTTAACTTTTGACTTCACATTCTAGTAGGTTGAGACTTCTGCAGACTTTTCTAGTGCCCGTGCGAATTCGTTGATATATATGTTGAAGAGGGTGGGGCTTAAGCTGCATCCCTGTCTCACCCCACGGCCCTGTGGGAAGAAATGGGTATGTTTTTCGCCTATTTTAACCACACACTTGTTGTTTGTGTACTTGTGGATTTTATAATGTCATATGTTTTACCCCCAACACCACTTTCCATCAATTTGTATAGCAGACCCTCATGCCAAATTGAGTTGAAGGCTTTTTTGACATCAACAAAGCATGAGAAGGTTTTGCCTTTGTTTTGGTTTGTTTGTTTGTTAATTAGGGTGTGCAGGGTGAATACGTGGTCTGTTGTACGGTAATTTGGTAGAAAGCCAATTTGACATTTTCTCAGTATATTGTTTTCACTGAGGAAATGTACGAGTCTGCTGTTAATGATAATACAGAGGATTTTCCCAAGGTTGCTGTTGACGCATATCCCATGGTAGTTATTGGAGTAAAAAATGTCTCCACTTTTGTGGATTGGGGTGATCAGTCCTTGGTTCCAAATATTGGGGAAGATGCCAGAGCTGAGGATGATGTTAAAGAGTTTTAGTATAGCCAATTGGAATTTGTGGTCTGTATATTTTATCATTTCATTGAGGATACCATCAACACCACAGGCCTTTTGGGGTTGGAGGGTTTGTATTTTGTCCTGTAGTTCATTCAATGTAATTGGAGAATCCAGTGGGTTCTGGTAGTCTTTAATAGTTGATTCTAAGATTAGTATTTGATCATGTATATGGTTTTGCTCTTCATTCTTTGTTATAGAGCCAACAGGATTGGAGAAGTGGTTTATCCATACATCTCCATTTTGGATAGAAATCTTTGTGGTGTTTGTTTAGAGTTTTCCAATTTCCCTAGAAGTGGTTTGATTCTATGGATTCTTCATTTACATTGAGCTGATTTCTGACGTGCTGTTCCTTCTTTTTCCGTAGTGTATTTCTGTATTGTTTTAGTGATTCACCATAGTGAAGGCGTAGATTCAGGTTTTCAGGGTCTCTACGTTTTTGGTTGGACTGGTTTCTACATTTCTTTCTTAGATTTTTGCATTCTTCATCAAACCATTTGTCGTTGTTGTTCATGTCCTTCGGTTTTCTATTTGAGATTTTTAGATTTGATGGAGGGAAGCTGAGGTCAAATATACTGTTTAGATTTTCTACTGCCAAGTTTACACCTTCACTATTACAGTGGAACGTTTTGCCCAGGAAGTTGTTCTAGAAGGGATTGAATTTGTTGTTGCCTAATAGTTTTTTAGTAGCATTTCTTAATATTACTCAGTTCCGTTGGCTTTGATGCCTCATGATTGAGTATTGCTCTGTTCAAGTAGACTGTGATTTTGCTGTGGTCTGATATGGGTGTCAGTGGACTGACTGTGAACGCTCTGAGAGACTCTGGGTTGAGGTCAGTGATAAAGTAGTCTACAGTACTACTGCCAAGAGATGAGCTATAGGTGCACCTACCATAGGAGTCCCCTCGAAGCCTACCATCAACTATGTACATACCCAGCATGCAACAGAGCTGCAGGAGTTGTGACCCGTTTTTGTTGGTTATGTTGTCGTAGTTGTGTCTAGGGGGGCATATGGGGGAGGGAATGCTGTCACCTCCAGGCAGGTGTTTGTCCCCCTGTGTGCTGAGGGTGTCAGGTTCTTGTCCAGTTCTGGCATTTAGGTCGACACAGACTAGTACATGTCCCTGGGCCTGGAAATGATTGATTTCCCCATCCAGGATGGAGAAGCTGTCTTCATTAAAGTATGGGGATTCTAGTGGGCGGATATAGGTAGGATGGAGAAGCTGTCTTCATTATAGTATGGGGATTCTAGTGGGGGGATATAGGTAGGATGGAGAAGCTGTCTTCATTAAAGTATGGGGATTCTAGTGGGGGATATAGGTAGGATGGAGAAGCTGTCTTCATTATAGTATGGGGATTCTAGTGGGGGGGATATAGGTAGGATGGAGAAGCTGTCTTCATTATAGTATGGGGATTCTAGTGGGGGGATATAGGTAGGATGGAGAAGCTGTCTTCATTAAAGTATGGGGATTCTAGTGGGGGGATATAGGTAGGATGGAGAAGCTGTCTTCATTATAGTATGGGGATTCTAGTGGGGGGATATAGGTAGGATGGAGAAGCTGTCTTCATTAAAGTATGGGGATTCTAGTGGGGGGATATAGGTAGGATGGAGAAGCTGTCTTCATTATAGTATGGGGATTCTAGTGGGGGGATATAGGTAGCACACAGGAGGACATTTTTCTCTGTTGAGATCATTTCCTTTTGAATTTCTAGCCAAATGTAAAATGTTCCTGTTTTGATTAATTTAATAGAGTGAGTGGTCTGCTCTATACCAAATTAGCATAACCCTCTGAGTCACTTCACTGTTTCACACCTGGTAGTTTGGTGTATGGGACTACCAGCTCTCTGTAACCTAGAGGTCAACCAGTGGGTCCATCTCCTCTATACCACCTGGTAGTGTGGTGGATGGGACTACCAGCTCTCTGTAACCTAGAGGTCAACCAGTGGGTCCGTCTCCTCTATACCACCTGGTAGTGTGGTGGATGGGACTACCAGCTCTCTGTAACCTAGAGGACAACCAGTGGGTCCATCTCCTCTATACCACCCACCTGGTAGTTTGGTGGATGGGACTACCAGCTCTGTGTAACCTAGAGGGCAACCAGTGGGTCCATCTCCTCTATACCACCTGGTAGTGTGGTGGATGGGACTACCAGCTCTGTGTAACCTAGAGGGCAACCAGTGGGTCCATCTCCTCTATACCAGGTTTCTTGTAGGATGACAATGTCTGTTTTACCGATTTCTTTAGTGAAGTCCAGGTTCCTGCTCTTTAGGCCAAAGGCAGATGACCTCAGGCCATGGATATTCCAGGATGAGATAGTGAAGGCTTTGTGTTCCATAAAGTGTCCAATGTTGTAAGTCGTGTGGTTTGGCCTCAGACCAGTAAGTGTGAGCAGAGCCTGCTGAGCATCTGGTACATGTCATTGGCTTGGCCTCGTGTATGAGTGGGGGTTGGGCCTGTTTGCCTGCTCACGGCCTGGGCGTATGTGTGACTTCCATGTTGAGGCCCTCTTTGCGGGTCGTGGGGGGCATGGGGTGGGCAGGAGGGGCATAGGTCTGATCTGAGGGGGCCTAAATGGGGTGTGGGCATGGTTGACTTGGGGAGGGTGTTGATTGGTTGGGGTGGGGGTGTGGATGTGGCTGGTGGTGTTGTGGTCTGGATGTAGGTCCTCTCTGCGTGGGTCCTCTATGTGTAGGTCCAGGTCTGGGAGAGTGTCTCGCTGGTCTGGGCGGCGTGTCTATTGATCTGTTGCTCCTGTGTGAAGTGTTGGGGCTGCGGTTGAGAGCGATGTCCTATAGAGTCCGGGCGAAGGTGGGCACTGCTGCCTTGTATAGGTGGACCTGGTCATACAGGCTGTTCAAGTCCAGGGTGGAGTGGTGGGCCAGGTAAACATTTGGTTTTGAGGCACAGTCACGGGAAATACTTGTGTTTACCCGCTGTATTGTGGCAGGGTGGAAGTCTTTTTGTGGTAGCAGGGTGGAGATAACCACTTGTGCATCGGGGAAAGTAGAAGAAGCTTTTTCAATCACTCTTGAGTGCTGTGGCCATCCTTTCCTGCTGTGTTCTCAGGTGGTTTGTGCCTGTGTGTATTATTATGGTGAACCTAGTTGGTCCTCAGACAGAAGGTCTAGGGTGCGCTGGGTGACCCTAGTTGGTCCTCAGACAGAAAGTCTAGGGTGCGCTGGGTGACCCTAGTTGGTCCTCAGACAGAAGGTCTAGGGTGCGCTGGGTGACCCTAGTTGGTCCTCAGACAGAAGGTCTAGGGTGCGCTGGGTGACCCTAGTTGGTCCTCAGACAGAAGGTCTAGGGTGCGCTGGGTGAACCTAGTTGGTCCTCAGACAGAAGGTCTAGGGTGCGCTGGGTGACCCTAGTTGGTCCTCAGACAGAAGGTCTAGGGTGCGCTGGGTGAACCTAGTTGGTCCTCAGACAGAAGGTCTAGGGTGCGCTGGGTGACCCTAGTTGGTCCTCAGACAGAAGGTCTAGGGTGCGCTGGGTGACCCTAGTTGGTCCTCAGACAGAAGGTCTAGGGTGCGCTGGGTGAACCTAGTTGGTCCTCAGACAGAAGGTCTAGGGTGCGCTGGGTGTTTGGACACCAGAGTTTTGACACACTGTGTTTGGGAAAAAGTTTATTTTCTTGTATATATTTCCCATTTGAGTCCATAAGGAGAACAATCTGTGTCTTGTGTATGTCCTCAGTGGGTGTGGGGGGGGGGTATCAGGGGGACTATCAGGGGGGGTATCAGGGGGGTATCAGGGGGGTATCAGGGGGGTAATCAGGGGACTATTAGGGGGGTATCAGGGGGACTATCAGGGGGACTATCAGGGGGACTATCAGGGGGGTATCAGGGGGACTATCAGGGAGACTATCAGGGGGACTATCAGGGGGGGTATCAGGGGGACTATCAGGGAGACTATCAGGGAGACTATCAGGGGGGTATCAGGGGGACTATCAGGGGGGTATCAGGCGGACTATCAGGCGTGGGGTCTGAGGGCAGGGTGTGGGGTCTGAGGGCAGGGCGTGGGGTCTGAGGGCAGGGCGTGGGGTCTGAGGGCAGGGCGTGGGGTCTGAGGGCAGGGTGTGGGGTCTGAGGGCAGGGCGTGGGGTCTGAGGGCAGGGCGTGGGGTCGACGCTATGGTCACGGTCTGGTGTGGACTGTTCTGCTGTGGTGTCGAGACTTTTGCCGGGTGCTGAGGGGGGCTGTTCTGTTGGCTTCTCTGCGGGGGGGGCACCTCTCTAGTGAGTTGTTCTCTGTCACACACCATCCCCCTCACCCTCTCCTCCATCCCCCCTCTCCTCCATCCCCCTCACCCTCTCCTCCATCCCCCTCACCCTCTCCTCCATCCCTTCACCCTCTCCTCCATCCCCTCACCCTCTCCTCCATCCCCCTCACCCTCTCCTCCATCCCCCTCACCCTCTCCTCCATCCCCCTCACCCTCTCCTCCATCCCCCCCTCTCCCTCTCCTCCATCCCCCCTCACCCTCTCCTCCATCCCCCTCTCCCTCTCCTCCAGCGGTCTGATCCTCTCCTCCATCCCCCTCACCCTCTCCTCCATCCCCTTCACCCTCTCCTCCATCCCCCTCTCCCTCTCCTCCATCCCCCTCACCCTCTCCTCCATCCCCTTCACCCTCTCCTCCATCCCCCTCACCCTCTCCTCCATCCCCTTCACCCTCTCCTCCATCCCCCTCTCCCTCTCCTCCATCCCCCCTCACCCTCTCCTCCATCCCCTTCACCCTCTCCTCCATCCCCCTCTCCCTCTCCTCCAGCAGTCTGATCCTCTCCTCCATCTCCCTCACCCTCTCCTCCACCCCCTCACCCTCTCCTCCATCCCCTTCACCCTCTCCTCCATCCCCCCTCACCCTCTCCTCCATCCCCCTCACCCTCTCCTCCATCCCCCTCACCCTCTCCTCCATCCCCTTCACCCTCTCCTCCATCCCCCTCACCCTCTCCTCCATCCCCCTCTCCCTCTCCTCCATCCCCTCACCCTCTCCTCCATCCCCTTCACCCTCTCCTCCATCCCCCCTCACCCTCTCCTCCATCCCCCTCTCCCTCTCCTCCATCCCCCCTCACTCTCTCCTCCATCCCCCTCACCCTCTCCTCCATCCCCCTCTCCCTCTCCTCCATCCCCATCACCCTCTCCTCCATCCCCTCACACTCTCCTCCACCACCCCTCTCCTCCATCCCCCTCTCCTCCATCCCCCTCACCCTCTCCACCCTCTCCTCCATCCCTCCTCTCCCTCTCCTCCATCCCCCTCACCCTCTCCACCCTCTCCTCCATCCCCCCTCACCCTCTCCTCCATCCCCCTCACCCTCTCCTCCATCCCCCTCACCCTCTCCTCGAGCAGTCTGATCCTCTCCTCCATCCCAATCTCCCTCTCCTCCATCCCCCTCTCCCTCTCCTCCATCCCCCTCACCCTCTCCATCCCCCTCTCCCTCTCCTCCATCCCCCTCACCCTCTCCTCCATCCCCCCCTCACCCTCTCCTCCATCCCCCTCACCCTCTCCTCCATCCCCCCTCACCCTCTCCTCCATCCCCCTCTCCTCCATCCCCTTCTCCTCCATCCCCCTTACCCTCTCCTCCATCCCCCCTCACCCTCTCCTCCATCCCCCCTCTCCTCCACCACCCCTCTCCTCCATCCCCCTCTCCTCCATCCCCTCTCCTCCATCCCCCTCACCCTCTTCTCCATCCCCCTCACCCTCTCCTCCATCCCCCTCTCCCTCTCCTCCATCCCCTCACCCTCTCCTCCATCCCCCTCACCCTCTCCTCCATCCCCCCTCTCCTCCATCCCCCTCTCCTCCATCCCCCTCACCCTCTCCTCCATCCCCCTCACCCTCTCCTCCATCCCCCTCACCCTCTCCTCCATCCCCCTCACCCTCTCCTCCATCCCCCTCACCCTCTCCTCCATCCCCCTCACCCTCTCCTCCATCCCCCTCACCCTCTCCTCCATCCCCCTCACCCTCTCCTCCATCCCCCTCACCCTCTCCTCCATCCCCCTCACCCTCTCCTCCATCCCCCTCACCCTCTCCATCCCCCTCTCCTTCTCCTCCATCCCCCTCACCCTCTCCTCCATCCCCCCTCACCCTCTCCTCCATCCCCCCTCACCCTCTCCACCCTCTCCTCCATCCCCCCTCACCCTCTCCTCCATCCCCCTCACCCTCTCCTCCATCCCCCTCTCCCTCTCCTCCATCCCCCTCACCCTCTCCTCCATCCCCCCTCACCCTCTCCTCCATCCCCTTCTCCTCCATCCCCCCTCACCCTCTCCTCCATCCCCCCTCACCCTCTCCACCCTCTCCTCCATCCCCCCTCACCCTCTCCTCCATCCCCCTCACCCTCTCCTCCATCCCCCTCTCCCTCTCCTCCATCCCCCTCACCCTCTCCTCCAGCAGTCTGATCCTCTCCTCCATCTCCCTCACCCTCTCCTCCACCCCCTCACCCTCTCCTCCATCCCCTTCACCCTCTCCTCCATCCCCCCTCACCCTCTCCTCCATCCCCCCCTCACCCTCTCCTCCATCCCCCTCACCCTCTCCTCCATCCCCTTCACCCTCTCCTCCATCCCCCCTCACCCTCTCCTCCATCCCCCTCTCCCCTCTCCTCCATCCCCCTCACCCTCTCCTCCATCCCCTTCACCCTCTCCTCCATCCCCCTCACCCTCTCCTCCATCCCCCTCTCCCTCTCCTCCATCCCCCCTCACTCTCTCCTCCATCCCCCTCACCCTCTCCTCCATCCCCCTCTCCCTCTCCTCCATCCCCATCACCCTCTCCTCCATCCCCCTCACACTCTCCTCCACCACCCCTCTCCTCCATCCCCCTCTCCTCCATCCCCCTCACCCTCTCCACCCTCTCCTCCATCCCTCCTCTCCCTCTCCTCCATCCCCCCTCACCCTCTCCACCCTCTCCTCCATCCCCCTCACCCTCTCCTCCATCCCCCTCACCCTCTCCTCCATCCCCCTCACCCTCTCCTCGAGCAGTCTGATCCTCTCCTCCATCCCAATCTCCCTCTCCTCCATCCCCCTCTCCCTCTCCTCCATCCCCCTCACCCTCTCCATCCCCCTCTCCCTCTCCTCCATCCCCTTCACCCTCTCCTCCATCCCCCTCACCCTCTCCTCCATCCCCCCTCACCCTCTCCTCCATCCCCCTCACCCTCTCCTCCATCCCCCCTCACCCTCTCCTCCATCCCCCTCTCCTCCATCCCCTTCTCCTCCATCCCCTTTACCCTCTCCTCCATCCCCCTCACCCTCTCCTCCATCCCCCCTCTCCTCCACCACCCCTCTCCTCCATCCCCCTCTCCTCCATCCCCTCTCCTCCATCCCCCTCACCCTCTTCTCCATCCCCCCTCACCCTCTCCTCCATCCCCCTCTCCCTCTCCTCCATCCCCCTCACCCTCTCCTCCATCCCCCTCACCCTCTCCTCCATCCCCCTCTCCTCCATCCCCCTCTCCTCCATCCCCCTCACCCTCTCCTCCATCCCCCTCACCCTCTCCTCCATCCCCCTCACCCTCTCCTCCATCCCCCTCACCCTCTCCTCCATCCCCCTCACCCTCTCCTCCATCCCCCTCACCCTCTCCTCCATCCCCCTCACCCTCTCCTCCATCCCCCTCACCCTCTCCTCCATCCCCTCACCCTCTCCTCCATCCCCCTCACCCTCTCCATCCCCCTCTCCTTCTCCTCCATCCCCCTCACCCTCTCCTCCATCCCCCTCACCCTCTCCTCCATCCCCTCACCCTCTCCACCCTCTCCTCCATCCCCCTCACCCTCTCCTCCATCCCCCTCACCCTCTCCTCCATCCCCCTCTCCCTCTCCTCCATCCCCCTCACCCTCTCCTCCATCCCCCTCACCCTCTCCTCCATCCCCTCTCCTCCATCCCCCTCACCCTCTCCTCCATCCCCCTCACCCTCTCCACCCTCTCCTCCATCCCCCTCACCCTCTCCTCCATCCCCCTCACCCTCTCCTCCATCCCCCTCTCCCTCTCCTCCATCCCCCTCACCCTCTCCTCCATCCCCCTCACCCTCTCCTCCATCCCCTTCTCCTCCATCCCCCCTCTCCCTCTCCTCCATCCCCTTCACCCTCTCCTCCATCCCCCTCACCCTCTCCTCCATTCCCCTCACCCTCTCCTCCATCCCCCTCACCCTCTCCTCCATCCCCCTCACACTCTCCTCCACCACCCCTGTCCTCCATCCCCCCTCTCCTCCATCCCCTCTCTTCCATCCCCCTCACCCTCTCCTCCATCCCCCCTCTCCTCCATCCCCCTCACCTCCATCCCCCTCTCTCCTCCATCCCCCTCACCCTCTCCTCCATCCCCCTCACCCTCTCTTCCATCCCCCCTCTCCTCCACCACCCCTCTCCTCCATCCCCCCTCTCCTCCATCCCCTCTCCTCCATCCCCCTTACCCTCTCCTCCATCCCCTCACCCTCTCCTCCATCCCCTCACCCTCTCCTCCATCCCCTCACCCTCTCCTCCATCCCCCTCTCCCTCTCCTCCATCCCCCTCACCCTCTCCTCCATCCCCCTCACCCTCTCCTCCATCCCCCTCACCCTCTCCTCCATCCCCCTCACCCTCTCCTCCATCCCCCTCTCCCTCTCCTCCATCCCAATCTCCCCTCTCCTCCATCCCCCTCACCCTCTCCTCCATCCCCCTCACCCTCTCCTCCACCACCCCTCTCCCATCCCCCTCTCCTCCATCCCCCTCACCCTCTCCTCCATCCCCCTCACCCTCTCCTCCATCCCCTCACCCTCTCCTCCATCCCCCTCACCCTCTCCTCCATCCCCTCACCCTCTCCTCCATCCCCTCCCTCTCCTCCATCCCAATCTCCCTCTCCTCCATCCCCCTCACCCTCTCCTCCATCCCCCTCACTCCTCCTCCACCCCCCTCCCCTCTCCTCCATCCCCCTCACCCTCTCCTCCATCCCCCTCACCCTCTCCTCCATCCCCCCTCACCCTCTCCTCCATCCCCTCACCCTCTCCTCCATCCCCCCTCCTCTCCTCCATCCCTCTCCACCCTCTCCTCCATCCCCCTCACCCTCTCCATCCCCCTCCCTCTCCTCCATCCCCCCTCACTCTCTCCTCCATCCCCTCACCCCTCTCCTCCATCCCCCTCACCCTCTCCTCCATCCCCCCTCTCCCTCTCCTCCATCCCTCTCCACCCTCTCCTCCATCCCCCTCACCCTCTCCTCCATCCCCCTCACCCTCTCCTCCATCCCCCTCACCCTCTCCTCCATCCCCTCACCCTCTCCTCCATCCCCCTCTCCCTCTCCTCCATCCCTCTCCACCCTCTCCTCCATCCCCCTCCCTCTCCTCCATCCCCCTCACCCTCTCCTCCATCCCCCTCACCCTCTCCTCCATCCCCCTCACCCTCTCCTCCATCCCCCTCTCCCTCTCCTCCATCCCTCTCCACCCTCTCCTCCATCCCCCTCACCCTCTCCATCCCCCTCTCCTTCTCCTCCATCCCCCTCACCCTCTCCTCCATCCCCCTCACCCTCTCCTCCATCCCCCTCACCCTCTCCTCCATCCCCCTCTCCCTCTCCTCCATCCCTCTCCACCCTCTCCTCCATCCCCCTCTCCCTCTCCTCCATCCCCCTCACCCTCTCCTCCATCCCCTCACCCTCTCCTCCATCCCCCTCACCCTCTCCTCCATCCCCCTCTCCCTCTCCTCCATCCCTCTCCACCCTCTCCTCCATCCCCCCTCACCCTCTCCATCCCCCTCTCCTTCTCCTCCATCCCCCCTCACCCTCTCCTCCATCCCCCTCACCCTCTCCTCCATCCCCCTCACCCTCTCCTCCATCCCCCTCTCCCTCTCCTCCATCCCTCTCCACCCTCTCCTCCATCCCCTCACCCTCTCCTCCAT
>NC_059468.1:43865255-43920255 GCF_905237065.1 Salmo salar
ATCTGGACAGAAGTTGCCCTTAGGCACAGATCAGGGATCAGTTTACCTTTACCCCAGCCCCCCCCCAACACCCCCTCCCTTGGGTGGCCATTTTGGTTTTTTGCCTCAGCACTATACAGCTGATTCAAATAATCAACTAATCGTCAAGCCTTGATAACTTGTTTCAGCAGTATACTGTTACAGCAAAAACCAAAACGTGCACCCCTTGGGGTCCAGTGGACCAAGTTTGGGAAATACTGCCTTATATCCTCTGCTGGGAAGCCCTCTGAATACCTCCCTGTCTGGTCTGTATAGAGCCTCTGAATACCTCCCTGTCTGGTCTGTATATAGACTCTGAATACCTCCCTGTCTGGTCTGTATAGAGACTCTGAATACCTCCCTGTCTGGTCTGTATAGAGCCTCTGAATACCTCCCTGTCCGGTCTGTATAGAGTATCTGAATACCTCCCTGTCTGGTCTGTATATAGACTCTGAATACCTCCCTGTCTGGTCTGTATAGAGCCTCTGAATACCTCCCTGTCTGGTCTGTATATAGGCTCTGAATACCTCCCTGTCTGGTCTGTATAGAGACTCTGAATACCTCCCTGTCTGGTCTGTTTTGAGACTCTGAATACCTCTCTGTCTGGTCTGTATAGAGCCTCTGAATACCTCCCTGTCTGGTCTGTATATAGACTCTAAATACCTCCCTGTCTGGTCTGTATAGAGTCTCTAAATACCTCCCTGTCTGGTCTGTATAGAGACTTTGAATACCTCCCTGTCTGGTCTGTATAGAGACTCTGAATACCTCCCTGTCTGGTCTGTATATAGACTCTGAATACCTCCCTGTCTGATCTGTATATAGACTCTGAATACCTCCCTGTCTGGTCTGTATAGAGACTCTGAATACCTCCCTGTCTGGTCTGTATAGAGACTCTGAATACCTCCCTGTCTGGTCTGTATAGAGCCTCTGAATACCTCCCTGTCTGGTCTGTATAGAGCCTCTGAATACCTCCCTGTCTGGTCTGTATAGAGACTCTGAATACCTCCCTGTCTGGTCTGTATAGAGTCTCTGAATACCTACCTGTCTGGTCTGTATAGAGACTCTGAATACCTCCCTGTCTGGTCTGTATAGAGCCTCTGAATACCTCCCTGTCTGGTCTGTATAGAGCCTCTGAATACCTCCCTGTCTGGTCTGTATAGAGACTCTGAATACCTCCCTGTCTGGTCTGTATAGAGCCTCTGAATACCTCCCTGTCTGGTCTTAATAGAGCCTCTGAATACCTCCCTGTCTGGTCTGTATAGAGCCTCTGAATACCTCCCTGTCTGGTCTGTATAGAGCCTCTGAATACCTCCCTGTCTGGTCTTTATAGAGCCTCTGAATACCTCCCTGTCTGGTCTGTATAGAGCCTCTGAATACCTCCCTGTCTGGTCTGTATAGAGCCTCTGAATACCTCCCTGTCTGGTCTGTATAGAGACTCTGAATACCTCCCTGTCTGGTCTGTATAGAGCTTCTGAATACCTCCCTGTCTGGTCTTAATAAAGCCTCTGAATACCTCCCTGTCTGGTCTGTATAGAGCCTCTGAATACCTCCCTGTCTGGTCTGTATAGAGCTTCTGAATACCTCCCTGTCTGGTCTTAATAAAGCCTCTGAATACCTCCCTGTCTGGTCTGTATAGAGCCTCTGAATACCTCCCTGTCTGGTCTGTATAGAAACTCTGAATACCTCCCTGTCTGGTCTGTATAGAGCCTCTGAATACCTCCCTGTCTGGTCTGTATAGAGCCTCTGAATACCTCCCTGTCTGGTCTGTATAGAGCTTCTGAATACCTCCCTGTCTGGTCTGTATAGAGCCTCTGAATACCTCCCTGTCTGGTCTGTATAGAGCCTCTGAATACCTCCCTGTCTGGTCTGTATAGTCTGAATACCTCCCTGTCTGGTCTGTATATAAGCTCTGAATACCTCCCTGTCTGGTCTGTATAGAGCCTCTGAATACCTCCCTGTCTGGTCTGTATAGAGCCTCTGAATACCTCCCTGTCTGGTCTGTATAGAGCCTCTGAATACCTCCCTGTCTGGTCTGTATAGAGCCTCTGAATACCTCCCTGTCTGGTCTGTATAGAGATTCCCATGTCCATCAAAACAGCAGTAGTTAAAGCTGAGCTGAGTTACTTCTCCACTGACATATAAAGTAGTACGAAAAGATCCGTCTCTTTTATGTACAGCAGTGCTGCGTTTGTAATACAACTATCCCTGTGGACATTAAAGTCCATCCTATCCTAAACACTTGTGTAAGTGCACACCTTGAATACCAGTGCAGCAACGTGAATGCTCTATGATGGAGAGTGCACGCATTTCGATGCCCAATCTAATTCATAACCCATTCCAGATATTTAGTTATAAGGCACTGTGACAACCAACCTGTCTCCTATCAGGCTTCTGTCTTCCCTGTATATCTCTCTCTCTCCTGTCCATATTCCCTGTATATCTCTCTCTCTCCTGTCCATATTCCCTGTATATCTCCCTCTCCTGTCCATATTCCCTGTATATCTCTCCCTCTCCTGTCCATATTCCTTGTATTCCCTGTATATCTCTCTCCTGTCCATATTCCTGGTATTCCCTGTATATCTCTCTCTCTCCTGTCCATATTCCCTGTATATCTCTCTCTCTCCTGTCCATATTCGTGGTATTCCCTGTATATCTCCTCTCCTGTCCATATTCCGGTATTCCCTGTATATCTCTCTCCTGTCCATATTCCTGGTATTCCCTGTATATCTCTCTCCTGTCCATATTCCTGGTATTCCCTGTATATCTCTCTCTCCTGTCCATATTCCCTGTATATCTCTCTCTCTCCTGTCCATATTCCTGGTATTCCCTGTATATCTCCCTCTCTCCTGTCCATATTCCTTGTTTTCCCTGTATTCCAGCTGGAGAGGTCCATCCAGGAGAACCTGCGTTCTGGGATGGAGGAGATGAAGAGGAACGCTGTTCACACCCAGACGGCGGCCATGTTGGAGATCGGGACCAACCTTCTCAGCCAATCAGCTGAGCAGACCCGCAAACTGACAGATGTGGAGACCAAGGTAAGCCAATCAGGTGGACCAGATCTGAACACTACCTCTAACCTCTTCCATATGTAGATCAGCATTAACCTAGTGGTTAGAGTGATGGACTAGTAACCGAAAGGTTGCAAGATCGAACCCCCGAGCTCACAAGGTACAAATCTGTTGTACTGCCCCTGAACAAGGCAGTTAACCCACTGTTCCTAGGCTGTCATTGAAAATAAGAATTTGTTCTTAACTGACTTGCCTAGTTACATAAAGGTAAGATAAAAATATGATGGGAACTGATTATTCAGAGGTCTACGGTTGGAAATAATTACAGGTATTGGCAGGGTTTCGGTTCAGCCCTGCAACAAATCACATGATTCAACTTTCAATGTTTTGATTACCGTAATTTCCGGACTAGTAAGCGCACCTGAATATAAGCCGCACCCACTGATTTAAAGAAAATACATTATTTTGAACATAAATAAGCCGCACATGTCTATAAGCCGCAGGTGCCTACCGGTACATTGAAACAAATGAACTTTACACAGGCTTTAACGAAACACGGCTTGTAACAAAAATAAATAGGCTTTAACGAAACACGGCTTGGAACAAAAATAAATAGGCTTTAACGAAACACGGCTTGTAACAAAAAATAAAAAATTAGCAGTAAGCTTTAGTTGTCTTTTTGCACTGAGTCAATTCCTCACGCTGCTGTTTCCAACGTCTTATCATCGACTCATTAAGACCAAGCTCCCGTGCAGCAGCTCTATTTCCTTTTCCAACAGCCAGATCAATCGCCTTCAACTTGAAAGCTGCATCATATGCATTTCTCCGTGTCTTTGCCATGATGAGGGTGACAAATGACTACCGTAATCAGAATGATGGGAAGTTTGAGAGCGCTCGATTTAAACAAAAAAGTTGTTTGACCTTAACCCGTTCGGCAATTTCACTGGTCTAATGAAACCTTCATGCCGCCAAAAAACTGAGCACGTCACAGAATGTGTTTTTTTGGAAAAAAAATTGAAAGCGGGAAAAATCCATATATTAGCCGCGTCATTGTTTAAGCCGCGATGTTCAAAGCCTGGGAAAAAGTTGCGGCTTATAGTCCGGAATTTACGGTAGTTAATAAGTTGTCCCATGTGTTTTAGAGAAGACCAAGGTCTCCCAGGTGTTCTAGAACAGACCAAGGTGTCTCAGGTGTTCTAGAACAGACTAAGGTGTCTCAGGTGTCTTAGAGCAGACCAAGGTGTCTCAGGTGTTCTAGAACAGACCAAGGTCTCCCAGGTGTTCTAGAACAGACCAAGGTGTCCCAGGTGTTCTAGAACAGACTAAGGTGTCCCAGGTGTTCTAGAACAGACTAAGGTGTCTCAGGTGTCTTAGAGCAGACCAAGGTGTCTCAGGTGTTCTAGAACAGACCAAGGTGTCCAAGGTGTCTCAGAGCAGACCAAGGTGTCTCAGAACAGACCAAGGTGTCCCAGGTGTCTCAAAGCAGACCAAGGTGTCCCAGGTGTTTCAGAGCAGACCAAGGTGTCCCAGGTGTCTCAGAGCAGACCAAGGTGTCCCAGGTGTCTCAAAGCAGACCAAGGTGTCCCAGGTGTTTCAGAGCAGACCAAGGTGTCCCAGGTGTTTCAGAGCAGACCAAGGTGTCCCAGGTGTTTCAGAGCAGACCAAGGTGTCTCAGGTGTGTCGTGTGTTTGGCTATGCCGGATTAAGTGATATGACATGCTAACCTATAAAATCCTTTCTCTGTAATTAATATTACCTGATTAAGCTAATCATGTAACTGTAATTAACTAGAAAGTCGGGGCACCACGGAAGAACGTTTATAGAGCCGTTATCTTCCGAATAAACTCTTAAAATACTTGGTAATACTTTACATCGATAGCAGTCAATATTAACCCTTATCTTATTTTCAGTCTCATAATGAAAGTTGTAAGTTCTTGGCTATCTTCACGAACCCTGGCTAACAAGTTGAATCAGCAATACCAAATTGGGTTTAATTATTTATTTACTAAATACCTAAACTAATCACACAGAATTACATATACACAGAATAAAATGATGTCATACAGAAAACGTCCTGGTGGACGGAACCTGTATGATGGCTGGTTACACAAAGGAAAGGGGGTTGGGCTTGAATGAAAGAGCGGGAAGACTTAGGAACATAGAAACAGCAGCTATGCTATCGTAAATACATTATCTTATGCATTACTAAATTACCGCCCATTTGGAAAAGGAAAATGCAATAAATATTTACTCTGAGCTGCGCTTCCGTATATTAGTCGTAGATCCTGGCCGTGTTGGCCAACAGATCTTCCTGTCCTCGGAAGAATGTCAATGGTGGTAAAGTGGATACGTGGTGGTATCTTCGTCTGGTTGCTAGACTGCATCCGTCGTCCGTCCTTACCTAGCCCACGTCTACAGCGGCCGCTGCTAACTCAACGGCTAGGAAGTATCACTTCTGTAGTGAATAAGCTCAAAGTTCATACCATTCGCCACCAAAGCTCACGCTGAGGTTGGCTTAGTTCTGTACTTGACGTGTGTCCTTCTAACGTAGAGGCTGCAGACCTCCCGTACTGGAACATTGGTTATCTTTTCGTCAAAGGCTTATATAGTGGAGAGGGGGAAGGATGTGTTTCATCGTTTATAACCCCTGTCTCTTCACAGGGGTGGGCCACTGATCAAGCAGGGCACTTTCCTTATGAAAACCCAATTCTCTCATTTGGAAGCTAAAATTACATTTAATCTCCTAACAAACAATTTCAATATCAAACATTTCAATTGCATAACAATTCCATGTGACTCTGATAACTAGAGGGTGTATACTTTCCCAGGTACAGTTTATGTCGTCCTGTCATCAGTCATAATGTCTCAGATGACAACCGAACTGACATCCATACTCATTACGTTCCCAAGCATATTTCCAACTGGTTTTATTACCAAAATATGGTTCCTTTTCCCCATTTGTTTGATGTTCCCAGACTCTCTATATTTAACACAGGCTATTCAAGTCCTTCAGTAGGGTCAGAAAGAGAGGGGAAGGGAGAAAGGTATTTATGGGGGGGGTCATAAACCTTACCCACAGGCCAATGTCATGACAGGTGTCTTAGAGCAGATCAAGGTGTCTCAGGTGTCTTAGAGCAGACCAAGGTGTGATTTATTGATTAGGCTAGCTGTCCATTGTATGATTAATTGATTAGGCTAGTAGTCCCTGGTGTGATTCATTGATTAGGTGAGTTGTCCCTGGTGTGATTAATTGATTAGGCTAGTAGTCCTAGTAGTCCCTGTTGTGATTTATTGATTAGGCTAGTTGTCCATGGAGTGATTTATTGATTAGGCTAGTAGTCCATGGTGTGATTAATTGATTAGGCTAGTTGTCCATGGTGTGATTTATTGATTAGGAAAGTTGTCCCTGGTGTGATTCATTGATTAGGCTAGTAGTCCTAGTAGTCCCTGTTGTGATTTATTGATTAGGCTAGTTGTCCCTGGTGTGATTTATTGATTAGGCTAGTTGTCCCTGTTGTGATTTATTGATTAGGCTAGTTGTCCATGGAGTGATTTATTGATTAGGCTAGTAGTCCATGGTGTGATTAATTGATTAGGCTAGTTGTCCATGGTGTGATTTATTGATTAGGCAAGTTGTCCCTGGTGTGATTCATTGATTAGGCTAGTAGTCCTAGTAGTCCCTGTTGTGATTTATTGATTAGGCTAGTTGTCCCTGGTGTGATTTATTGATTAGGATAGTTGTCCCTGGTGTGATTTATTGATTAGGCTAGTTGTCCATGGTGTGATTTATTGATTAGGCTAGTTGTCCATGGTGTGATTTATTGATTAGGCTAGTTGTCCCTGGTGTGATTTATTGATTAGGCTAGTTGTCCATGGTGTGATTAATTGATTAGGCTAGTTGTCCATGGTGTGATTTATTGATTAGGTGAGTTGTCCCTGGTGTGATTCATTGATTAGGCTAGTAGTCCTAGTAGTCCCTGTTGTGATTAATTGATTAGGCTAGTTGTCCCAGGTGTGACTTATTGATCATGCTAGTTGTCCATGGTGTGATTTATGGATTAGGCTAGTTGTCCCTGGTGTGATTTATGGATTAGGCTAGTTGTCCCTGGTGTGATTTTATTGATTAGGCTAGTTGTCCCTGGTGTGATTTTATTGATTAGGCTAGTTGTCCCTGGTGTGATTTATTGGTTAGGCTAGTTGTCCCTGGTGTGATTTATTGATTAGGCTAGTAGTCCCTGGTGTGATTTTATTGATTAGGCTAGTTGTCCCTGGTGTGATTTATTGATTAGGCTAGTTGTCCCTGGTGTGATTTTATTGATTAGGCTACTTGTCCCTGGTTTCTTTTTAATAGAAGGATATCCTGTGCCACTCCAAGACAAGGGCTGGTGACCAAGGGTTGACCACCGCTCTGAGATCTGTTGTCTTTCAGCGTAAACACTTTGATTGACATGCTGAGTTGAATTAGGTGACTGACCATCAGCCAGTTAAAACATCCCAACGCGGAGCCATAACACAGATGGTCCTTAGTTGTGCCGTAGTGCTGTTATTACAGGATGATTTGTTATGGTATTATCACAGTTCTTCTATCAGGCTCTCTCTCTCTCTCTCTCTCTCTCTCTCTCTCTCTGGATCTGTGATGTCCAAATATTTTAACTGGTTGGTTATCAGTCTAGCTGCTAAAATATGATAAGATTGTAGGCCAGATTGCAATTGTCAAACTTTGATAACTCATATTTGACGTTGTATAACAGGGGCCCTTCCCTGTTTATCTAGCTGTTTCTGATGTGTGGAGCCTTAGGAAAGAAAATGCCCTTTTACTCAATAATCTCTAAGGAAGTCATTTAATCAAGGTGTCTTGGTGATCAGAATGAGATCCTTAACAGCATCTTGATTTTAACTGTCTTTGTCAGTTAAATAAATAACTCTTATTTTTTAACTGTTACCTAACTTTGTGTCCCTCCCTCCCTCCCCTCCCTCCCTCCCTCCCTCCCTCCCTCCCTCCCTCCCTCCCTCCGTAGGTGCTGAACCAGACCAGTAGAATGGAGATTCAGCTGTTAGAGTATTCTCTGTTCACTGACCGTCTAGAGAAACACATCCTCCAGCAGAATCAGGAGATCTCAAGACTCAACGATAAAAGCAGGTACAGCAGCCCTATCCACCACGCCCTCAGAGGGCCCTATCCACTACACCCTCAGAGGGCCCTATCCACCACTCCCTCAGAGGGCCCTATCCACTACACCCTCAGAGGGCCCTATCCACCACTCCCTCAGAGGGCCCTATCCACCACTCCCTCAGAGGGCCCTATCCACCACTCCCTCAGAGGGCCCTATCCACCACTCCCTCAGAGGGCCCTATCCACCACTCCCTCAGAGGGCCCTATCCACCACTCCCTCAGAGGGCCCTATCCACCACTCCCTCAGAGGGCCCTATCCACCAGTCCCTCAGAGGGCCCTATCCACCACTCCCTCAGAGGGTCCTATCCACCACTCCCTCAGAGGGTCCTATCCACCACTCCCTCAGAGGGCCCTATCCACCAGTCCCTCAGAGGGCCCTATCCACCACTCCCTCAGAGGGCCCTATCCACCACTCCCTCAGAGGGCCCTATCCACCACTCCCTCAGAGGGCCCTATCCACCAATCCCTCAGAGGGCCCTATCCACCAGTCCCTCAGAGGGCCCTATCCACCAGTCCCTCAGAGGGCCCTATCCACCAGTCCCTCAGAGGGCCCTATCCACCACTCCCTCAGAGGGCCCTATCCACCACTCCCTCAGAGGGCCCTATCCACCACTCCCTCAGAGGGCCCTATCCACCAGTCCCTCAGAGGGCCCTATCCACCACTCCCTCAGGGGACCCTATCCACCAGTCCCTCAGAGGGCCCTATCCACCACTCCCTCAGAGGGCCCTATCCACCAGTCCCTCAGAGGGCCCTATCCACCACTCCCTCAGAGGGCCCTATCCACCACTCCCTCAGAGGGCCCCTATCCACCACTCCCTCAGAGGGCCCTATCCACCACTCCCTCAGTGGGCCCTAACCACCACACCCTCAGAGGGCCCTATCCACCACTCCCTCAGAGGGCCCTATCCACCACTCCCTCAGAGGGCCCTATCCACCACTCCCTCAGAGGGCCCTATCCACCAGTCCCTCAGAGGGCCCTATCCACCACTCCCTCAGAGGGCCCTATCCACCACTCCCTCAGAGGGCCCTATCCACCACTCCCTCAGAGGGCCCTATCCACCACTCCCTCAGAGGGCCCTATCTACCAGTCCCTCAGAGGGCCCTATCCACCAGTCCCTCAGAGGGCCCTATCCACCACTCCCTCAGAGGGCCCTATCCACCACTCCCTCAGAGGGCCCTATCCACCACTCCCTCAGAGGGCCCTATCCACTACACCCTCAGAGGGCCCTATCCACCACTCCCTCAGAGGGCCCTATCCACTACACCCTCAGAGGGCCCTATCCACCACTCCCTCAGAGGGCCCTATCCACCACTCCCTCAGAGGGCCCTATCCACCACTCCCTCAGAGGGCCCTATCCACCACTCCCTCAGAGGGCCCTATCCACCACTCCCTCAGAGGGCCCTATCCACCACTCCCTCAGAGGGCCCTATCCACCACTCCCTCAGAGGGCCCTATCCACCACTCCCTCAGAGGGCCCTATCCACCAGTCCCTCAGAGGGTCCTATCCACCACTCCCTCAGAGGGTCCTATCCACCACTCCCTCAGAGGGCCCTATCCACCACTCCCTCAGAGGGCCCTATCCACCACTCCCTCAGAGGGCCCTATCCACCACTCCCTCAGAGGGCCCTATCCACCACTCCCTCAGAGGGCCCTATCCACCAATCCCTCAGAGGGCCCTATCCACCAGTCCCTCAGAGGGCCCTATCCACCAGTCCCTCAGAGGGCCCTATCCACCAGTCCCTCAGAGGGCCCTATCCACCACTCCCTCAGAGGGCCCTATCCACCAATCCCTCAGAGGGCCCTATCCACCAGTCCCTCAGAGGGCCCTATCCACCACTCCCTCAGAGGGCCCTATCCACCAGTCCCTCAGAGGGCCCTATCCACCACTCCCTCAGAGGGCCCTATCCACCACTCCCTCAGAGGGCCCTATCCACCACTCCCTCAGAGGGCCCTATCCACCAGTCCCTCAGAGGGCCCTATCCACCACTCCCTCAGGGGACCCTATCCACCAGTCCCTCAGAGGGCCCTATCCACCACTCCCTCAGAGGGCCCCTATCCACCAGTCCCTCAGAGGGCCCTATCCACCACTCCCTCAGAGGGCCCTATCCACCACTCCCTCAGAGGGCCCTATCCACCACTCCCTCAGAGGGCCCTATCCACCACTCCCTCAGTGGGCCCTAACCACCACACCCTCAGAGGGCCCTATCCACCACTCCCTCAGAGGGCCCTATCCACCACTCCCTCAGAGGGCCCTATCCACCACTCCCTCAGAGGGCCCTATTTTATTTTTTTATTTATTTCACCTTTATTTAACCAGGTAGGCAAGTTGAGAACAAGTTCTCATTTACAATTGCGACCTGGCCAAGATAAAGCAAAGCAGTTCGACAACATACAAAAACACAGAGTTACACATGGAGTAAAACAACATACAATCAATGATGCAGTAGAATAAAAAAAATTAAAAAAAATAAAAAAAATAAGACTATATACAATGTGAGCAAATGATGTGAGATAAGGGAGGTAAAGGCAAAAAAATGCCATGGTGGCAAAGTAAATAAAGTATAGCAAGAAAAACACTGGAATGGTAGATTTGTAGTTTGAAGAAAGTTCAAAGATAAAATATAAATAATATGGTGCAAAGGAGCAAAATAAATAAAATAAATAAATACAGTAGGGGAAGAGGTAGTAGTTTGGGCTAAATTATAGATGGGCTATGTACAGGTGCAGTGATCTGTGAGCTGCTCTGACAGCTGGTGCTTAAAGCTAGTGAGGGAGATAAGTGTTTCCAGTTTCAGAGATTTTTGTAGTTCGTTCCAGTCATTGGCAGCAGAGAACTGGAAGGAGAGACGACCAAAGGAGGAGTTGGCTTTAGGGGTGACCAGAGAGTATACCTGCTGGAGCGCGTGCTACAGGTAGGTGCTGCTATGGTGACCAGTGAGCGGAGATAAGGGGGACTTTACCTAGCAGAGTCTTGTAGATGACCTGGAGCCAATGTGTTTGGCGACGATTATGAAGCGAAGGCCAGCCAACGAGAGCGTACAGGTCGCAGTGGTGGGTAGTATATGGGGCTTTGGTGACAAAACGGATGGCACTGTGATAGACTGCATCCAGCTTGTTGAGTAGGGTATTGGAAGCTATTTTGTAAATGACATCGCCGAAGTCGAGGATTGGTAGGATGGTCAGTTTTACGAGGGTATGTTTGGCAGCATGAGTGAAGGATGCTTTGTTGCGAAATAGGAAGCCAATTCGAGATTTCACTTTGGATTGGAGATGATTGATGTGAGTCTGGAAGGAGAGTTTACAGTCTAACCAGACACCTAGGTATTTGTAGTTGTCCACAAATTCTAAGTTAGAACCGTCCAGAGAAGTGATGCTGGACAGGCGGGCAGGTGCAGGCAGCGATCGGTTGAAGAGCATGCATTTAGTTTTATTTGTGTTTAGGAGCAGTTGGAGACCACGGAAGGAGAGTTGAATGGCATTGAAGCTCGTCTGGAGGGTTGTTAACACAGTGTCCAAAGAAGGGCCAGAAGTGTACAGAATGGTGTCGTCTGCGTAGAGGTGGATCAGAGATTCACCAGCAGCAAGAGCGACATCATTTATGTATACAGAGAAAAGAGTTGGCCCAAGAATTGAACCCTGTGGTACCCCCATAGAGACTGCCAGAGGTCCAGACAGTAGGCCCTCCGATTTGACACACTGAACTCTGTCAGAGAAGTAGTTGGTGAACCAGGCGACGCAATCGTTTGAGAAACCAAGGCTACTGAGTCTGCCGATGAGGATGTGGTGATTAACAGAGTCAAAAGCTTTGGCCAGGTCAATGAATACGGCAGCACAGTAATGTTTCTTATCGATGGCGGTTACGATGTCGTTTAGGACCTTGAGCGTGGCTGAGGTGCACCCATGACCAGCTCTGAAACCAGATTGCATAGCGGAGAGGGTGCTGTGGGATTCGAAATGGTCGGTAATCTGTTTGTTGACTTGGCTTTCGAAGACCTTAGAAAGGCAGGGTAGGATGGATATAGGTCTGTAGCAATTTGGGTCAAGAGTGTCACCTCCTTTGAAGAGGGGGATGACAGCAGCTGCTTTCCAATCTATGGGAATCTCAGACGACACGAAAGAGAGGTTGAACAGGCTAGTAATAGGGGTTGCAATAATTTCGGCAGATAATTTTAGAAAGAAAGGGACCAGATTGTCAAGCCCAGCTGATTTGTAGGGGTCCAGATTTTGCAGCTCTTTCAGAACATCAGCTGAATGGATTTGGGAGAAGGAGAAATGGGGGAGGCTTGGGCGAGTTGCTGTGGGGGGTGCAGTGCTGTTGAATGCAGTAGGGGTAGTTAGGTGGAAAGCATGGCCAGCCGTAGAAAAATGCTTATTGAAATTCTCAATTATAGTGGGCTTATCGGTGGTGACAGAGTTTCCTATCCTCAGTGCAGTGGGCAGTTGGGAGGAGGTGTTCTTATTCTCCATGGACTTTACAATGTCCCAGAACTTTTTAGAGTTGGAGTTGAACGAAGCGAATATCTGTTTGAAAAAGCTAGCCTTGGCGTTTCTAACTGCCTGTGTGTATTGGTTTCTAACTTCCCTAAAAAGTTGCATATCGCGGGGGCAGTTCGATGCTAATGCAGAACGCCACAGGATATTTTTGTGTTGGTTAAGGGCAGTCAGGTCTGGGGAGAACCAAGGGCTATATCTGTTCCTGGTTCTAAATTTCTTGAAAGGGGCATGCTTATTTAAGATGGTGAGGAAGGCATTTTTAAAAATAACCAGGCATCCTCTACTGACGGGATGAGGTCAATATCCTTCCAGGATACCAGGGCCAGGTCGATTAGAAAGGCTTGCTCGTTGAAATGTTTCAGGGAGCGTTTGACAGTGATGAGTGGAGGTCGTTTGACCGCTGACCCATTACGGGTGCAGGCAATGAGGCAGTGATCGCTGAGATCTTGGTTGAAAACAGCAGAGGTGTATTTAGAGGGCACGTTGGTTAGGATGATATCTATGAGGGTGCCAGTGTTTGCGGCTTTGGGGTTGTACCTGGTGGGTTCATTAATAATTTGTGTGAGGTTGAGGGCATCAAGCTTGGATTGTAGGATGGCTGGGGTGTTAAGCATGTCCCAGTTTAGGTCACCTAGTAGCACGAGCTCTGAGGATAGATGGGGGGCAATCAGTTCACATATGGTGTCCAGTGCACAACTAGGGGCCGAGGGGGGTCTATAGCAGGCGGCAACGGTGAGAGACTTGTTTTTGGAGAGGTGGATTTTTAAAATTAGAAGTTCAAATTGTTTGGGTACAGACCTGGATAGCAGGACAGAACTCTGCAGGCTATCTCTGCAGTAGATTGCAACACCGCCCCCTTTGGTCGTTCTATCTTGTCTGAAAACGTTGTAGTTAGGGATGAAGATTTCAGAGTTTTTGGTGGACTTCCTAAGCCAAGATTCAGACACAGCTAGGACATCCGGGTTGGCGGAGTGTGCTAAAGCAGTGAATAAAACAAACTTAGGGAGGAGGCTTCTAATGTTAACATGCATGAAACCAAGGTTATTACGGTTACAGAAGTCATCAAAGAGAGCGCCTGGGGAGTAGGAGTGGAGCCAGGCACTGCAGGGCCTGGATTCACCTCTACATCCCCAGAGGAGCAGAGAAGAATAAGTATGAGGGTACGGCTAAAAGCTATAAGAATTGGTCGTCTGTGACGTCCAGAATAGAGAGAAAAAGGAGCAGGTTTCTGGGGGCGATAAAATAGCTTCAAGGTATAATGTACAGACAAAGGTATGGTGGGATGTGAGTACAGAGGAGGTAAACCTAGGCCTTTAGTGATAGTGAGAGAGATATTGTCTCTAGAAACATCATTGAAACCAGAAGATGTCATAGCATGTGTGGGTGGAGGAACTGAGAGGTTGGATAAGGTATAATGAGCAGGGCTAGAGGCTCTACAGTGAAATAAGCCAATAAACACTAACCAGAACAGCAATGGAGAAGGCATATTGACATTAAGGAGAGGCATGCTTAGCCGAGTGATCAAAGGGTCCAGTGAGATTCAGACAGCTAGCCGGGCCATAGGTAGCAAGCTGGTGGAAGATGGGAGGGAGGTCTGTTTTTAGCCAGCTCGTGCGTTTCCGTCTGTGGGTTAGTGGGGTTCCGTGTGGAAGGGGGACCTGTCCAAGTTGGCAAAATAGTTAGTTATAGTGGCCCAAGAAAAGTGTCCGATAGACCTATTCAGATCGCAGCCGAAAAGACAGCTAACGATTAGCGGGCCGCAGATGGGCGATCAGGTTACGTCGCGACGGAGGGGCCAGTTGGATAACTCCCTCGGGCAGATAACGTCGGTGGTCCAGTCGTGAAGACCCGATGGGGCTCCGGATCGGCAGTAAAACGGGTCAGGATAGGTGAGTTGTAGCCCAGGAGACACTTCAGCTGGCTAGCTCAGGAATAGCCCAGGAGTGGCTGACGGAACTCTTCAGCTGGCTAGCTGGCTAGCTCCGTAATAATGTGTGTTATTTCCGTGACCGACGTTGCCAATAGTCACTCAGGTAGCAGCTAGTTAGCTGCAAGATCCAGGTGTAAATGTCCAGAGCCTGCGGTAGAAATCGGGGAAAGGAGAGAGAATAGGTCCGGTATGCTCTGGTCTGAGTCGCGCTGTACAAAAACTGGCGATAGCTTTTCGAGCTAATGGATAGCTGAGGACAGCTAACCGTGGCTAGCTGAACTTCAACGTTAGCCAGTGAAAATGGCTAACCTCTTGCTAGCTTCTGTTGTGGAATTCAGATGAGGTAAATAATACTTTCTTTTTTAAATTGGTGAGGCGGGTTGCAGGAGAGTGCTTTGAGGTTGAGTTTTTAGAATTAAAAAAAATATATATATATATAAAAAGATAAGTGAAGAAAAAAAAATATGTAAATATATAAATACACGGGACACGACAAGAGGAGGGTAGAGGACGTCTGAACTGCTACGCCATCTTGGGGAAAAACTATCCACCACTCCCTCAGAGGGCCCTATCCACCAGTCCCTCAGAGGGCCCTATCCACCACTCCCTCAGAGGGCCCTATCCACCAGTCCCTCAGAGGGCCCTATCCACCACTCCCTCAGAGGGCCCTATCCACCACTCCCTCAGAGGGCCCTATCCACCAGTCCCTCAGAGGGCCCTATCCACCACTCCCTCAGAGGGCCCTATCCACCACTCCCTCAGAGGGCCCTATCCACCACTCCCTCAGAGGGCCCTATCCACCACTCCCTCAGAGGGCCCTATCCACCACTCCCTCAGAGGGCCCTATCCACCACTCCCTCAGAGGGCCCTATCCACCAGTCCCTCAGAGGGCCCTATCCACCAGTCCCTCAGAGGGTCCTATCCACCACTCCCTCAGAGGGTCCTATCCACCACTCCCTCAGAGGGCCCTATCCACCAGTCCCTCAGAGGGCCCTATCCACCACTCCCTCAGAGGGCCCTATCCACCACTCCCTCAGAGGGCCCTATCCACCACTCCCTCAGAGGGCCCTATCCACCAGTCCCTCAGAGGGCCCTATCCACCAGTCCCTCAGAGGGCCCTATCCACCAGTCCCTCAGAGGGCCCTATCCACCACTCCCTCAGAGGGCCCTATCCACCACTCCCTCAGAGGGCCCTATCCACCACTCCCTCAGAGGGCCCTATCCACCAGTCCCTCAGAGGGCCCTATCCACCACTCCCTCAAGGGACCCTATCCACCAGTCCCTCAGAGGGCCCTATCCACCACTCCCTCAGAGGGCCCTATCCACCAGTCCCTCAGAGGGCCCTATCCACCACTCCCTCAGAGGGCCCTATCCACCACTCCCTCAGAGGGCCCTATCCACCAGTCCCTCAGAGGGCCCTATCCACCACTCCCTCAGGGGACCCTATCCACCACTCCCTCAGAGGGCCCTATCCACCACTCCCTCAGAGGGCCCTATCCACCAGTCCCTCAGAGGGCCCTATCCACCACTCCCTCAGAGGGCCCTATCCACCACTCCCTCAGAGGGCCCTATCCACCACTCCCTCAGAGGGCCCTATCCACCACTCCCTCAGAGGGCCCTATCCACCACTCCCTCAGAGGGCCCTATCCACCACTCCCTCAGAGGGCCCTATCGACCACTCCACGCCCTCAGAGGGCCCTATCCACCACTCCCTCAGAGGGCCCTATCCACCACTCCCTCAGAGGGCCCTATCCACCACTCCCTCAGAGGGCCCTATCCACCACTCCCTCAGAGGGCCCTATCCACCACTCCCTCAGAGGGCCCTATCCACCACTCCCTCAGAGGGCCCTATCCACCACTCCCTCAGAGGGCCCTATCCACCACTCCCTCAGAGGGCCCTATCCACCACTCCCTCAGAGGGCCCTATCCACCACTCCCTCAGAGGGCCCTATCCACCACTCCCTCAGAGGGCCCTATCCACCAGTCCCTCAGAGGGCCCTATCCACCAGTCCCTCAGAGGGCCCTATCCACCACTCCCTCAGAGGGCCCTATCCACCACTCCCTCAGAGGGCCCTATCCACCACACCCTCAGAGGGCCCTATCCACCACTCCCTCAGAGGGCCCTATCCACCACTCCCTCAGAGGGCCCTATCCACCAGTCCCTCAGAGGGCCCTATCCACCACTCCCTCAGAGGGCCCTATCCACCACTCCCTCAGAGGGCCCTATCCACCACTCCACGCCCTCAGAGGGCCTAACCACCACTCCCTCAGAGGGCCCTACCCACCACTCCCTCAGAGGGCCCTATCCACCACTCCCTCAGAGGGCCCTATCCACCAGTCCCTCAGAGGGCCCTATCCACCAGTCCCTCAGAGGGCCCTATCCACCAGTCCCTCAGAGGGCCCTATCCACCACTCCCTCAGAGGGCCCTCTCCACCACTCCCTCAGAGGGCCCTCTCCACCACTCCCTCAGAGGGCCCTATCCACCACTCCCTCAGAGGGCCCTATCCACCACTCCCTCAGAGGGCCCTATCCACCAGTCCCTCAGAGGGCCCTATCCACCACTCCCTCAGAGGGCCATCCACCACTCCCTCAGAGGGCCCTATCCACCACTCCCTCAGAGGGCCCTATCCACCACTCCCTCAGAGGGCCCTATCCACCACTCCCTCAGAGGGCCCTATCCACCACTCCGTCAGAGGGCCCTATCCACCACTCCCTCAGAGGGCCCTATCCACCACTCCCTCAGAGGGCCCTATCCACCACTCCCTCAGAGGGCCCTATCTACCACTCCCTCAGAGGGCCCTATCCACCACTCCCTCAGAGGGCCCTATCCACCAGTCCCTCAGAGGGCCCTATCCACCACTCCCTCAGAGGGCCCTATCCACCACTCCCTCAGAGGGCCCTATCCACCACTCCCTCAGAGGGCCCTATCCACCACTCCCTCAGAGGGCCCTATCCACCACTCCCTCAGAGGGCCCTATCCACCACTCCCTCAGAGGGCCCTATCCACCACTCCCTCAGAGGGCCCTATCCACCACTCCCTCAGAGGGCCCTATCCACCACTCCCTCAGAGGGCCCTATCCACCACTCCCTCAGAGGGCCCCTATCCACCACTCCCTCAGAGGGCCCTATCCACCAGTCCCTCAGAGGGCCCTATCCACCAGTCCCTCAGAGGGTCCTATCCACCACTCCCTCAGAGGGTCCTATCCACCACTCCCTCAGAGGGCCCTATCCACCAGTCCCTCAGAGGGCCCTATCCACCACTCCCTCAGAGGGCCCTATCCACCACTCCCTCAGAGGGCCCTATCCACCACTCCCTCAGAGGGCCCTATCCACCAGTCCCTCAGAGGGCCCTATCCACCAGTCCCTCAGAGGGCCCTATCCACCAGTCCCTCAGAGGGCCCTATCCACCAGTCCCTCAGAGGGCCCTATCCACCACTCCCTCAGAGGGCCCTATCCACCACTCCCTCAGAGGGCCCTATCCACCACTCCCTCAGAGGGCCCTATCCACCAGTCCCTCAGAGGGCCCTATCCACCACTCCCTCAGGGGACCCTATCCACCAGTCCCTCAGAGGGCCCTATCCACCACTCCCTCAGAGGGCCCTATCCACCAGTCCCTCAGAGGGCCCTATCCACCACTCCCTCAGAGGGCCCTATCCACCACTCCCTCAGAGGGCCCCTATCCACCAGTCCCTCAGAGGGCCCTATCCACCACTCCCTCAGAGGGCCCTATCCACCACTCCCTCAGAGGGCCCTATCCACCACTCCCTCAGAGGGCCCTATCCACCACTCCCTCAGAGGGCCCTATCCACCACTCCCTCAGAGGGCCCTATCCACCACTCCCTCAGAGGGCCCTATCCACCACTCCCTCAGAGGGCCCTATCCACCACTCCCTCAGAGGGCCCTATCCACCACTCCCTCAGAGGGCCCTATCCACCACTCCCTCAGAGGGCCCTATCCACCACTCCCGCCCTCAGAGGGCCCTATCCACCACTCCCTCAGAGGGCCCTATCCACCACTCCCTCAGAGGGCCCTATCCACCAGTCCCTCAGAGGGCCCTATCCACCACTCCCTCAGAGGGCCCTATCCACCACTCCCTCAGAGGGCCCTATCCACCACTCCCTCAGAGGGCCCTATCCACCACTCCCTCAGAGGGCCCTATCCACCACTCCCTCAGAGGGCCCTATCCACCACTCCCTCAGAGGGCCCTATCCACCACTCCCTCAGAGGGCCCTATCCACCACTCCCTCAGAGGGCCCTATCCACCAGTCCCTCAGAGGGCCCTATCCACCACTCCCTCAGAGGGCCCTATCCACCACTCCCTCAGAGGGCCCTATCCACCACTCCCTCAGAGGGCCCTATCCACCACACCCTCAGAGGGCCCTATCCACCACTCCCTCAGAGGGCCCTATCCACCACTCCCTCAGAGGGCCCTATCCACCACTCCCTCAGAGGGCCCTATCCACCACTCCCTCAGAGGGCCCTATCCACCACTCCCTCAGAGGGCCCTATCCACCACTCCACGCCCTCAGAGGGCCCTAACCACCACTCCCTCAGAGGGCCCTACCCACCACTCCCTCAGAGGGCCCTATCCACCACTCCCTCAGAGGGCCCTATCCACCAGTCCCTCAGAGGGCCCTATCCACCACTCCCTCAGAGGGCCCTATCCACCAGTCCCTCAGAGGGCCCTATCCACCACTCCCTCAGAGGGCCCTCTCCACCACTCCCTCAGAGGGCCCTATCCACCACTCCCTCAGAGGGCCCTATCCACCACTCCCTCAGAGGGCCCTATCCACCACTCCCTCAGAGGGCCCTATCCACCACTCCCTCAGAGGGCCCTATCCACCACTCCCTCAGAGGGCCCATCCACCACTCCCTCAGAGGGCCCCTATCCACCACTCCCTCAGAGGGCCCTATCCACCACTCCCTCAGAGGGCCCTATCCACCACTCCCTCAGAGGGCCCTATCCACCACTCTGTCAGAGGGCCCTATCCACCACTCCCTCAGAGGGCCCTATCCACCACTCCCTCAGAGGGCCCTATCCACCACTCCCTCAGAGGGCCCTATCTACCAGTCCCTCAGAGGGCCCTATCCACCACTCCCTCAGAGGGCCCTATCCACCAGTCCCTCAGAGGGCCCTATCCACCACTCCCTCAGAGGGCCCTATCCACCACTCCCTCAGAGGGCCCTATCCACCACTCCCTCAGAGGGCCCTATCCACCACTCCCTCAGAGGGCCCTATCCACCACTCCCTCAGAGGGCCCTATCCACTACACCCTCAGAGGGCCCTATCCACCACTCCCTCAGAGGGCCCTATCCACCACTCCCTCAGAGGGCCCTATCCACCACTCCCTCAGAGGGCCCTATCCACCACTCCCTCAGAGGGCCCTATCCACCTCTCCCTCAGAGGGCCCTATCCACCACTCCCTCAGAGGGCCCTATCCACCACTCCCTCAGAGGGCCCTATCCACCAGTCCCTCAGAGGGCCCTATCCACCACTCCCTCAGAGGGCCCTATCCACCACTCCCTCAGAGGGCCCTATCCACCACTCCCTCAGAGGGCCCTATCCACCACTCCCTCAGAGGGCCCTATCCACCACTCCCTCAGAGGGCC
The DNA here is from genome assembly GCF_905237065.1 of Salmo salar. Classification (NCBI taxonomy): domain Eukaryota; kingdom Metazoa; phylum Chordata; class Actinopteri; order Salmoniformes; family Salmonidae; genus Salmo; species Salmo salar. The sequence continues at coordinate 43,885,493 of NC_059468.1, forward strand.
CTATCCACCACTCCCTCAGAGGGCCCTATCCACCACTCCCTCAGAGGACCCTATCCACCACTCCCTCAGAGGGCCCTATCCACCACTCCCTCAGAGGGCCCTATCCACTACACCCTCAGAGGGCCCTATCCACCACTCCCTCAGAGGGCCCTATCCACCACTCCCTCAGAGGGCCCTATCCACCACTCCCTCAGAGGGCCCTATCCACCACTCCCTCAGAGGGCCCTATCCACTACACCCTCAGAGGGCCCTATCCACCACTCCCTCAGAGGGCCCTACCCACCACTCCCTCAGAGGGCCCTATCTACCAGTCCCTCAGAGGGCCCTATCCACCACTCCCTCAGAGGGCCCTATCTACCACTCCCTCAGAGGGCCCTATCCACCACTCCCTCAGAGGGCCCTATCCACCACTCCCTCAGAGGGCCCTATCCACCACTCCCTCAGAGGGCCCTATCCACCACTCCCTCAGAGGGCCCTATCCACCACTCCCTCAGAGGGCCCTATCCACCACTCCCTCAGAGAAAGGCAGTATGTGTGAAAGAAACAACATGTCTACCTGCCAAACCTGGGTTCTAATACTTTCTGAAACTGTTCATATACTTTGATCCTTCATGTTGGGTTAACTGTAGGCAGGGTTTATGCTGATGGGTTTTACCTATTGGTGTCGTTGCAACTGGCAAGCTCAATCAATCAAAGCTATTACTTCTAAAGGAATCCGGGTATGACTTCTACATGTGACTGTTGGTTACAGACGGTGTTCTCAATAAAGTTGTATTTTTCAAATGATCTTTCTAAAAAAAAAAAAAAGTTGGTAATACTGTCCCAATAATCAGTGCTTTAATTATTATTATTACCTTGGAAAATATTGTAGATTTGGCTATTTTATTTTGGTGACCCCCCCCCCACACTGCAGTACCCCTCGACATGAGATACTCTTCATAGTGCACTACTTTTAACCAGGGCCCAGGCACCCTATTCCCTACATAGAGCCCTCTGGTCAAAAGCAGTGCACTGTATAGGGAATAGGGTTCCTTTTGGGACATAGTAGGGGGTAGAATAACAGAGTGATCAGGTCATTACAGCTGTAGTCCAGGTGTTGTAGAATAACCTCTCTAGGGTATGTGGGACCTGGCCAACATCCGGTAAAATTGCAGAGCGCCAAATTCAAAATACAGGAATACACATAATAAGCATTCATAAAATATACAAGTGTTATACATCGGCTTAAAGATTAACTTATTTTTAATCCAGCTGCTGTGTCAGATTTCAAAAAGGTTTTACAAACAGCGCCCCGTGTAAGAAAAGCATACAAACATTTACCAGCCAAGTAGAGGAGTCACTAAAGTCACAAATAGCGATTTAAAATTAATCACTTACCTTTGATGATCTTCATATGGTTGCACTCACAAGACTCCCAGTTACACAGTAAATGTTTGTTTTGTTCGATAAAGTCCCTCTTTATATCCAAAAACCTCCATTTTGTTGGCGCGTTTTGTTCAGTAATCCAATGTCTCCAAGGCGGTCACAGCAGGCAGAAGAATACATACTAAAAGTACCGGTGAAGTTTATCAAAACATGTCAAACGATGTTTATAATTAATCCTCAGGCTGTTTATTGTCTTTATAATCAATAATATTTCAACCGGACAATACCGTTTTCAATAGAAAGTAAAAATAAGAAACAGCGCGCTCAAAATAAAAGCATGAAATCATATCTAAAGACTGTTGACATCTGGTGGAAGCCATTGGAACTGCAATCTGATACCTAACCCATTGGATTCTCTATAGGCATTAAGTTGAAAAACAGCCACATGAAAATAATTCCACTTCCTGGATGGTTTGTCCTCGGGGTTTCGTCTACCATATCAGTTCCGTTATACTCACAGACATTATTTTAACAGTTTTAGAAACTTTAGTGTGTTTTCTATCCAAATCTACCAATTATATGCATATCCTAGCTTCTGGGCCTGAGTAGCAGGCAGTTTACTTTGGTCGCGCTTTTCATCCGGAGGTGAAAATACTGCCCCCTACCCAAGAGAGGATAACAGAGTGATCAGGTCATGACAGCTGCCCCACATCTGGCCCAGCTGGACCTCTTGACCCTGACTATACACACACACACACACACACACACACACACACACACACACACACACACACACACACACACACACACACACACACACACACACTTCATGTGAATGACCTGGTCACGATATCTGTAAAACAATCATGTACATCTTCAGAAGGGCAAACAGACACAACACCGGACAGTTCCAGTAGCTGTAAAAGAACAGGCATAAACAGTCTGCTTGTGAGAGAAGTAGTTACTGATAGAATGACGCATTAGGATCTATTGGGGCTACCGTGTATGCTTGGGGGCGTGAGGTCTTGCTGGGAACTTCTACTCGTCACACCCCTATCCCTGAAAAAGAGAGAGCTTTTTTCCCCCTAGGAATTACATGCAAAACATTTGAGTTTACTGCAAGTGTCCTTGGGGTTAGAAATGCCACTCTGAGATTGGCTACCTCCTTTATTTCCTGTGGGTTAAAGCCCTAAGAGAAAAAACATTTATTTAGTCGTGACACTATTTACACAATGTTATTAGTATGGCATTGTTGGGGAACACTGGGAGAAGAATGGATGTGAAGCATTATCAAGTGTTCTGTCACCAAGAAGTCATTAGGATTAACAGCATTATGAGAAATGCCATTGAAATCAATTCCAGTTGAGCTCCAGGTTTGTCCAAGGGCACAAACACAGCAGTTAGATGGATGTAAGACATACGTCCCAAAATGCAACCTATTCCCTATATAGTGCACTACTTTTGACAAGGGCCAAATGGCACCCTATTCCCTGTATAGTTCACTACTTTTGACCAGGACCCAAAGGGCGAAATAGGGAATAGAGTGCCGTTTGGGACTTGGGCAAGATGTTTGAGAGTGGGTGCAGAGCTGAGCTGAATCAGATGCAGTTTGTATCAGTCTGTGTGGCTGAGAGCGGGTGCAGAGCAGAGCTGAGCTGAATCAGATGCAGTTTGTATCAGTCTGTGTGGCTGAGAGCCGGTGCAGAGCAGAGCTGGGCTGAGTCAGACGCAGTTTGTATCAGTCTGTGTGGCTGAGAGTGGGTGCAGAGCAGAGATGGGCTGAGTCAGACGTAGTTTGTATCAGTCTGTGTGGCTGAGAGCGGGTGCAGAGCAGAGATGGGCTGAGTCAGACGCAGTTTGTATCAGTCTGTGTGGCTGAGAGCGGGTGCAGAGCAGAGATGGGCTGAGTCAGACGCAGTTTGTATCAGTCTGTGTGGCTGAGAGCGGGTGCAGAGCAGAGATGGGCTGAGTCAGACGCAGTTTGTATCAGTCTGTGTGGCTGAGAGCGGGTGCAGAGCAGAGATGGGCTGAGTCAGACGCAGTTTGTATCAGTCTGTGTGGCTGAGAGCGGGTGCAGAGCAGAGATGGGCTGAGTCAGACGCAGTTTGTATCAGTCTGTGTGGCTGAGAGCGGGTGCAGAGCAGAGATGGGCTGAGCCAGACGCAGTTTGTATCAGTCTGTGTGGCTGAGAGCGGGTGCAGAGCAGAGCTGGGCTGAGTCAGACGCAGTTTGTATCAGTCTGTGTGGCTGAGAGCGGGTGCAGAGCAGAGCTGGGCTGAGTCAGACGTAGTTTGTATCAGTCTGTGTGGCTGAGAGCGGGTGCAGAGCAGAGCTGGGCTGAGTCAGACGCAGTTTGTATCAGTCTGTGTGGCTGAGAGCGGGTGCAGAGCAGAGATGGGCTGAGTCAGACGCAGTTTGTATCAGTCTGTGTGGCTGAGAGCGGGTGCAGAGCAGAGATGGGCTGAGTCAGACGCAGTTTGTATCAGTCTGTGTGGCTGAGAGCGGGTGCAGAGCAGAGATGGGCTGAGTCAGACGCAGTTTGTATCAGTCTGTGTGGCTGAGAGCGGGTGCAGAGCAGAGATGGGCTGAGTCAGACGCAGTTTGTATCAGTCTGTGTGGCTGAGAGCGGGTGCAGAGCAGAGATGGGCTGAGCCAGACGCAGTTTGTATCAGTCTGTGTGGCTGAGAGCGGGTGCAGAGCAGAGCTGGGCTGAGTCAGACGCAGTTTGTATCAGTCTGTGTGGCTGAGAGCGGGTGCAGAGCAGAGCTGGGCTGAGTCAGACGTAGTTTGTATCAGTCTGTGTGGCTGAGAGCGGGTGCAGAGCAGAGATGGGCTGAGCCAGACGCAGTTTGTATCAGTCTGTGTGGCTGAGAGCGGGTGCAGAGCAGAGATGGGCTGAGTCAGACGCAGTTTGTATCAGTCTGTGTGGCTGAGAGCGGGTGCAGAGCAGAGATGGGCTGAGTCAGACGCAGTTTGTATCAGTCTGTGTGGCTGAGAGCGGGTGCAGAGCAGAGCTGGGCTGAGTCAGACGCAGTTTGTATCAGTCTGTGTGGCTGAGAGCGGGTGCAGAGCAGAGCTGGGCTGAGTCAGACGTAGTTTGTATCAGTCTGTGTGGCTGAGAGCGGGTGCAGAGCAGAGATGGGCTGAGTCAGACGCAGTTTGTATCAGTCTGTGTGGCTGAGAGCGGGTGCAGAGCAGAGATGGGCTGAGTCAGACGCAGTTTGTATCAGTCTGTGTGGCTGAGAGCGGGTGCAGAGCAGAGCTGGGCTGAGTCAGACGTAGTTTGTATCAGTCTGTGTGGCTGAGAGCGGGTGCAGAGCAGAGATGGGCTGAGTCAGACGTAGTTTGTATCAGTCTGTGTGGCTGAGAGCGGGTGCAGAGCAGAGATGGGCTGAGTCAGACGCAGTTTGTATCAGTCTGTGTGGCTGAGAGCGGGTGCAGAGCAGAGCTGGGCTGAGTCAGACGTAGTTTGTATCAGTCTGTGTGGCTGAGAGCGGGTGCAGAGCAGAGATGGGCTGAGTCAGACGCAGTTTGTATCAGTCTGTGTGGCTGAGAGCGGGTGCAGAGCAGAGATGGGCTGAGTCAGACGCAGTTTGTATCAGTCTGAGTTCAGAGTTGTTTCTTCTGAGTCGTTAGTCAGAGCAATAAACATCAGCCTGGTAGATTTACAGGCTTCATTTGGAGGGGATGGGTAATATATATACACACACACACACACACACCACACACCACACACCACACACCACACACACACACCACACACACCACACACCACACACCACACACCACACACCACACACCACATACCACACACACACACACACACACACACACACACACACACACACACACACACACACACACACACACACACACACACCACACACCACACACCACATACCACACACACACACACACACACACACACACACACACACACACAGCACTATCATGGTTGCCTCAGGGTAGTGATTGAGAAGCTCATTATTGAACTCCATCTGCTGAGCAGGTGTTTATTCGTTGTGTGTGTGTGTGTGGTGTGTGTGTTGTGTGTGTGTGTGTGGTGTGTGTGTTGTGTGTGTGTGTGTGTTGTGTGTTTGTGTGTGTTGTGTGTTGTGTGTGTGTTGTGTGTGTGTGGTGTGTGTGTGTGTGTGTGTGTGTGTAGTGTGGTAAGGTATTTCCTTGGCGTTTGCTGAATAGAAAGTGTATTTTACTCTGCAGTCATTCATTCGTCTTGCTATAGGAAGTATGTACAGGAGGCTGCGTACAGCATAATACTCTTATATATACTTTTTAATACTTTTATATATCTCTCTTTCTCTTTCTGTCTGTCAATTCAATTAAATTTGCTTTATTGGCATGACGTAACAATGTACATATTGCCAAAGCTTACTTTGTAGATTTACAATATTAACATAATTAATAATAATAGTCAATATTATTAACAGGACAACTTTAACAACAATAACCAAGGGTCAAAATAACCATACATTCAACAATAACAATAATCATACAGTAGAGGATATGTGCAGGTTTATTGGTCTGTCAGACACTGTCCCTCAACTTATGGCAGGCAGCAATGTATTGCGCTGCCAACCCACAGCTCTCTGCGTCCTCCCCCAACAGGACGGGTAGCCTATCCTCATCAGAGAGGTCTTTGAAACCTTGAATAAAGGTTTCAAATTTGGGGAAATTACACTCTCTAGTTGTTTTATATTTTTAAAATTTTGTCAGGAAATGCAGCTGTCTCGGGTTCTGCTGTTGTGCAGTGGCTGCACAGCCTTTCCTCTACAGGGAGCCAGGTTTTCCTGTGTCTACCCTTCTCAATGACAAGGCTGTGCTCACTGAGCCTGTACCTTGTCAAGGTTTTTCTAAGGTTCTGATCAGTAACCATGGTCAAATACACAGCTCCAAAAAATAAAGGGAACACTTAAACAACACAATGTAACTCCAAGTCAATCACACTTCTGTGAAATCAAACTGTCCACTTAGGAAGCAACACTGATTGACAATAAATTTCACATGCTGTTGTGCAAATGGAATAGACAACAGGTGGAAATTATAGGCAATTAGCAAGACACCCCCAATAAAGGAGTGGTTCTGCAGGTGGGGACCAAAGACCACTTCTCAGTTCCTATGCTTCCTGGCTGATGTTTTGGTCACTTTTGAATGCTGGCAGTGCTTTCACTCTAGTGGTAGCATGAGACGGAGTCTACAACCCACACAAGTGGCTCAGGTAGTGCAGCTCATCCAGGATGTCACATCAATGCGAGCTGTGGCAAGAAGGTTTGCTGTGTCTGTCAGCGTAGTGTCCAGAGCATGGAGGCGCTACCAGGAGACAGGCCAGTACATCAGGAGACGTGGAAGAGGCCGTAGGAGGGCAACAACCCAGCAGCAGGACCACTACCTCCGCCTTTGTGCAAGGAGGAGCAGGAGGAGCACTGCCAGAGCCCTGCAAAATGACCACCAGCAGGCCACAAATGTGCATGTGTCTGCTCAAACGGTCAGAAACAGACTCCATGAGGGTGGTATGAGGGCCCAACGTCCACAGGTGGGGGTTGTGCTTACAGCCCAACACCGTGCAGGACGTTTGGTATTTGCCAGAGAACACCAAGATTGGCAAATTCGCCACTGGCGCCCTGTGCTCTTCACAGATGAAAGCAGGTTCACACTGAGCACGTGACAGACGTGACAGAGTCTGGAGACGCCGTGGAGAACGTTCTGCTGCCTGCAACATCCTCCAGCATGACCGGTTTGGCGGTGGGTCAGTCATGGTGTGGGGTGGCATTTCTTTGGGGGGCCGCACAGCCCTCCATGTGCTCGCCAGAGGTAGCCTGACTGCCATTAGGTACCGAGATGAGATCCTCAGACCCCTTGTGAGACCATATGCTGGTGCGGTTGGCCCTGGGTTCCTCCTAATGCAAGACAATGCTAGACCTCATGTGGCTGGAGTGTGTCAGCAGTTCCTGCAAGAGGAAGGCATTGATGCTATGGACTGGCCCGCCCGTTCCCCAGACCTGAATCCAATTGAGCACATCTGGGACATCATGTCTCGCTCCATCCACCAATGCCACGTTGCACCACAGACTGTCCAGGAGTTGGCGGATGCTTTAGTCCAGGTCTGGCAGGAGATCCCTCAGGAGACCTTCCACCACCTCATCAGGAGCATGCCCAGGCGTTGTAGGGAAGTCATAGTAATTTTTTTTGTATTATTAGTGGATATTTGGCCTAATTCCGCCATGCATTGTTTGTAGTTTTCCTCTGGACATGTAAGAGAATCTTACAGAACTCTACATATAGGGTTTGTCCCATTGGGTGAAATCTTGTTTTGCAAGTGGACCCCACACCTCACTGCCATAAAGTGCAATTTGTTCAATGACACATTCAATTCGTATTTCAATTTGTGTTTTAATGGCGTAGAATGCCCTGCGTGCTTTCTCTCTCAGTTCATTCACTGCCTCATTAAGGTGTCCAGTTGACCTTATTTTAAACCTCAGTAATTGTAGTATGTACAGTACTCTATATATTTAAACCTCAGTAATTGTAGTGTGTACAGTACTATATATATTTAAACCTCAGTAATTGTAGTGTGTACAGTACTCTATATATTTAAACCTCAGTAATTGTAGTGTGTACAGTACTCTATATATTTAAACCTCAGTAATTGTAGTGTGTACAGTACTATATATATTTAAACCTCAGTAATTGTAGTGTGTACAGTACTCTATATATTTAAACCTCAGTAATTGTAGTGTGTACAGTACTCTATATATTTAAACCTCAGTAATTGTAGTGTGTACAGTACTCTATATATTTAAACCTCAGTAATTGTAGTGTGTACAGTTCTCTATATATTTAAGCCTCAGTAATTGTAGTGTGTGCAGTACTCTATATATTATGTACCAGTTGAGAACTTGTCTAATTCCCTGAGATTTAGTATTTTGGGGGTTTACTGCCAGGGCCCAGGTCTGGCAGTACTGCTCTAGCAGGTCCAGGCTCTGCTGTAGGCCATATGCTGTGGGTGACAGCAGGCACAGGCCATCTGCAAAGAGTAGGCATTTAACCTCTGAATTGTGGAGACTAACACCAGAGGCTGAGGATTTTTCTAGAATAGTGGCCAATTCGTTAATGTAAATATTGAAGAGTGCAGGGCTCAGATTGCAACCCTGACGAAGGCCCCGCCCCTGGTTAAAGAATTCTGTTATTTTCTTACCAATTTTGATGCTGCACGTATTGCCACGTATTGCCAGTATAAATGTATTTAATTATGTCATATGTTTTACCCCTTACGCTACTTTCAATAGCTTTGTAGAACAGTACTGTATGCCAAGTAGAATCAAATGCTTTTTGGAAGTCGATATAGCAAGCATACATTTTGCTATTATTTTGGTGGACATGTTTATCTATCAGGGAGTGTAGGGTGTAAATATGATCAGTCGTGCAATGTTTTGATAAGGAAATGGAATCATAAAGTATGGACAGAGGGCATACAGCAGTGACAGTATGGTTGGCAGATTTGAGCTCTGAGTTATATGAAGGTTCAGCTGATATTTCACTGTTTTGTTTGTCAAACACAGAATAATATGGCTTCCATTTACCCTGACTGGTCCATGCTGATCTCATGCTACGATATTGCGGCGCTCAGACACTCCCAGAACCCAGCAGCAGCGCATGCTCTATCTGACGGATTACATCTTCCACGACATGCACATTTCGTCTACTGTGGGTGGCGTCAGCCAAACTAAATTACTCCTCTATTACAGACAAATAATGAGTGGAAAATACATTAGTCTATTGGTAAATATACTGTGAACTGCAATGGCTTGCAGGTACTTGATATAATGCCAGCACAGAGTGTTTTACATTGGGTTGTACACATGTCACCATTTTCTATCGCTAATTCCTCGTTTAGATTTTTTTTGGGGGGGGGGGGCAGGTTTCCAGTTTCACCAGAAGTTGTTTGTGTTTATGGACTCAGCTGCCTGCTGCTTTTTCAGTTCTGAGTTTATAGAATTTTTAAGTCTCACAGGAATGAAGGCGCAATTAACCATTATTTGGGTCTCTGTACTTTTGGTTTGATAGTGTTTTTTCCTTATAATTTTACAATCTTTCATAAAACTCAGAGTTAAAATCTGCCAGCCATACTGTCACTGCTGTATGCCCTCTGTCCATACTTTATGATTCCATTTCCTTATCAAAACATTGCACGACTGATCAGTTGTCATCTGTGGTCTTTTTTGTTATTTCATTTGTGCTTCTTTTGCTGTTTCGCCTGAATATATTGTTGATGTTTCTTACTGCTAGAGTGATACCTTATTTACTGTGAGTGGGTGTGCTATCCAGAAAGTTAACTAAGCGTGTTTGGATATTTTGGTCTCTGGTTGCTTTCTGGCCAGTCCTCTTCCGGCTGTGCCGGGTGGAGATAAGTGTACATGACCATTTAAGGCCAGATTGTTCTTCAAGATGTTCAAATGTTCATAGATGACCAGAAGGATCAAATAATAATCCCAGTGGTTGTCGAGGGTGCAACATGTCAGTATCTCAGGAGTAAATGTCAGTTGTCTTTTTATATCCGAGTATTCAGAGGTAGAGACAGCAGGTGCGTTAGAGAGAGAGAGTCGAAAACAGCAGGTCCGGAACAAGGTAGCACATCCGGTGAACAGGTCAGGGTTTCCTAGCCGCAGGCAGAACAGTTGAAACTGGAGCAGCAACACGACCAGGTGGACTGGGGACAGCAAGGAGTCATCAGGCCAGGTAGTCCAGAGGCATGATCCTAGGGCTCAGGTCCTCCGGGAGGGAAGGGAGAGAGGGAATTAGAAGGATCATACTTAAATTCAAACAGGACACCAGATAAGACAGGAGAATTACACCAGATATAACAGACTGACCCTAGCCCCCCGACACAGACTATTGCAGCATAAATACAGGAGGCTGAGACAGGGGTGGGTCTGTCCAACGATACCCCCGGACAAGGCCAACCAGGCAGGATATAACCCCACCCACTTTTCCAAAGCACAGCCCCCACACCACTAGATGGATCTCAACAGACCACCAACTTACTACCCTGAGACAAGGCCGAGTATAGCCCACAAAGATCTCCGCCACGGCACAACCCAAGGAGAGGCGCCAACCCGGACAGGAAGACCACGTCAGTGACTCAACCCACTCAAGTGATGCACCCCTTCCAGGGACGGCATGGAAGAGCACCAGTAAGCCAGTGACTCAGCCCCCGTAATAGGATCAGAGGCAGAGAATCCCAGTGTAGAGAGGGCACCCGGCCAGGCAGAGACAGCAAGGGCAGTTCGTCGCATCAGTGCCTTTCCGTTCACCTTCGAACCCCTGGTCCAGTCTACACTCAATCATAGGACCTACTGAAGAGATGAGTCTTCAGTAAAGACTTAAAGGTCGAGACTGAGTCTGCGTCTCTCACATTGGTAGGCAGACCATTCCATAAAAATGGAACTCTATAGGAGAAAGTCCTGCCTCCAGCTGTTTGCTTAGAAATTCTAGGGACAATAAGGAGGCCTGCGTCTTGTGACCATAGCGTACGTGTAGGCATGTTCTGCAGGACCAAATCGTACAGCTAAGTAGGATCAAGCCCATGTAATGCTTTGTAGGTTAGCAGTGAAACCTTGAAATCAGCCCTTGCCTTAACAGGAAGCTAATGTAGAGAGGCTAGCACTGGAGTATATGATTAAAAAATATATTGTTCTAGTCAGGATTCTAGCAGCTGTGTTTAGCACTAACTGAAGTTTATTTAGTGTTTTATCCGGGCAGCCGGAAAGTAGAGCATTGCAGTAGTCTAATGTAGAATTGACTAAAGCATGGATACATTTCTCTACATAATTTTTTGGACAAAACATTTGTTTTTTTGCAATGTTAAGACTACGGGAAAAAAGTTGTCCTTGAAATTTTCCTTCACAGCATCTCTTTTGAATCAGTTTTGTAAAACATTTTCCACCATCCACTTCCTTATGTCTGAAACACAGGCTTCCATGGTAGTCAATTTTGGGGCTTCACCATGTTTCATCTGTCACAACCTGGCTCTTAGATGGTGACAAGCAAGGGAGTCCACACGTTGGCAGTTAATTAAGGATTAACACAAATATTTATTAAATAACTAACAAAGTATAACACTAAAAAGGAAAACTAACCTGTGAAGTGTGAAAGTTTGAGGGGTGTAATGGAGATGTATGGATGAAGGTAAAATGTGTGTCAGTGTTGAAGGGTGCTCCTAATAAAAAAAAACAAAATCAACCAGATCACAAAATGGTGCTTGTGGAGAGAGAGAGAGGCATGACCTGTTATCTCCTAGTTGATCCCAAACTCAGGTGTAATTTGTCATCTTAACGACCTAATCAGCTCCACCTGTCCCCAATCTGCAAAGAAAAGCACAAACACAGAGAAAGAGGCAGGGAGAGCGAGAAACACATTGAAATGTACAGCTGTGTGTCGGCTGCATAGCAGTGAAAGTTGACATTATGTTTCCGAATGACAAGCCGTAAAATATATAGTGAAAACAATAGTGGCCCTGAAATGGAACCTTGAGGAACACCGAAATTTACAGTTGATTTGTAAGAGGACAAACCAATCACAGAGACAAACTGATATCTTTCCGACAGATAAGATTTGGGTTTCCAATCTCTCCAAAAGAATGTGGTGATCGATGGTATCAAAAGCAGCACTAAGATCTAGGAGCACGAGGACAGATGCAGAGCCTCGGTCTGACGCCATTAAAAGGTCATTTACCACCTTCACAAGTGCAGTCTCAGTGCTATGATGGGGTCTAAAACCAGACTGAAGCGTTTGGTGTACATTGTTTGTCTTCAGGAAGGCAGTGAGTTGCTGCGCAAAAGCTTTTTCTAAAATGTTTGAGAGGAATGGTAGATTCAATACAGGCTAATCGTTTTTTTAAATTTTCTGGGTCAAGGTTTGGCTTTTTCAAGAGAGGTTTTATTACTGCCACTTTTAGTGAGTTTGGTACACATCCGGTGGATAGAGAGCCATTTATTATGTTCAACATAGGAGGGCCAAGCACAGGAAGCAGCTCTTTCAGTAGTTTAGTTGAAATAGGGTCCAGTAGGCAACTTGACCGTTTAGAGGCCACGACTATTTTCATGAATGTGTCACAAGATACACAATTAAAAAACTTGAGTGTCTCCATTGATCCTAGGTCCTGGCAGTTCTTTGCAGACTCAGGACAACTAAGCTTTGGAGAAAAATGTAGATTCAAAGTCAAGTCTGTAATTTTCTAATGATCTTTTCATTGAAGAAGTTCATGAATTCATCACTGGGGCTAAACACCACTCTCTGCAACTGGATCCTGGAATTCCTGATTGGCCGCCCCCAGCTGGTAAGGGTAGGAAACAACACGTCTGCCACGCTGATCCTTAACACTGGGGCCCCTCAGGGGTGTGTACTTAGTCCCCTCCTTTACTCCCTGTTCACTCACAACTGTGTGGCCAAACACGACTCCAGCACCATCATTAAGTTTGTGTACAACACAACAGTGGTAGGCCTGAACACCGACAATGATGACACAGCCCATAGAGAGGAGGTCAGAGACATGGCAGTGTGGTGCCAGGACAACAACCTCTCCCTCGATGTGAGCAAGACAAAGGAGCTGACCGTGGACTACAGGAAAAGGCAGGCTGAACAGGCCCCCATTAATATTGACAGGGCTGTTTCATGTTCCTTTGGTGTCCTTGGTGTCCACATCACCAACAATCTATCATGGTCCAAACACACCAAGACAGCCGTGAAGAGGGCACGACAACATCTTTCCCCCTCAGGAGACTGAAAAGATTTGGCATGGGTCCCCAGATCCTTAAAAAGTTCGACAGCTGCACCGTTCGAGAGCATCCTGACCGGTTGCATCACCACCTGGTATGGCAACTGCTCGACATCTGACCCTAAGGCACTACAGAGGGTGTGTACGACCCAGTACATCACTGGGGTCAAGCTCCCTGACATCCAGAACCTATATAATAGGCAGTGTCAGAGGAAAGACCATAAAATTGTCAGAGACTCTAGTCACCCAAGTTATAGACTGTTTTCTCTGCTACCGCACGGCAAGCGGTACCGGAGTGCCAAGTCTAGGACCAAAAGGCTCCTTAACAGCTTCTTACCCCCAAGCAATAAGACTGCTGAACAACTAATCAAATGGCCACCAGACTATTTACATTGACCCCCCCCTCCGTTTGTTTTTACACTGCTGCTACTCACTGTTTATTATCTATATATAGTCACTTCACCCCCACCTACATGTACAAATTACCTCAACTAACCTGTATCCCGCACATTGAGAGAGAGAAAGAAAGAGGAGGGAGAGAGAGCGAGAGAGAGAGATAGAGGAGGGAGAGAGAGAGAGGAGGGAGAGAGAGAGAGAAATAGGAGAGAGATAAAGGAGGGAGAGAGAGAGAAGAGGAGGGAGAGAGAGAGGAGGGAGAGAGAGAGAGAGAGAGATAGAGGAGGGGGAGAGAGAGATAGAGGAGGGAGAGAGAGAGCGAGAAAGAAAGAGGGAGAGAGAGAGCGAGAGAGAGAGATAGAGGAGAGACAGAGAGAGACAAGAGAGAGAGAGAGAGAGAGAGAGAGAGAGAGAGAGAGACTGCTGCTACTCGCTCTTTATTATCTATGTCACTTTACCCCTACCTACATGTACAAATTACCTCTACTAACCTGTACTCCCGCACATTGACTCGTTAAACCTTGTGATTGTTATTCTTATTGTGTTACTTTGTATTATTTTTTACTTTAGTTTATTTTGTAAATATTTTCTTAACTCTTCTTGAACTGCACTGTTGGTTCAGGGCTTGTAAGTAAGCCTTTCACGGTAAGGCTGTTGTTGTTTTCGGCGCATGTGACAAATAAGGTGAAAGTGAAAGCTAAACACTATCCTCTCTTGTTGAATGCTGCTTTTTAGATAGCTTTGCGACAGTATTAAAAATACTTTCTCCTCAATTAGGTTGAAACAATAGGATGATTGAGCAGCAGTGAGGGCTGTTCGATATTGCATGGTACTGTCTTTCCAAGATAGTCGGAAGACTTCCAGTTTGGAGCGCCATTTCCAATTTTCTGTAAGCTTTTTCAGGGCTTGGGTATTTTCTGTTCACCAGGGAGCACATTTTTTTGTGACAAATGTTTATTGTTTTTAGGGTTACAACTGCATCTAGGGTATTACGCAAGGTTAAATTAAGTTAGGTGGTTAACAGATTGTTGAACTCCGACGTCCTTGGGTAGGTGCTTCCCACTGGGATGGTTGCTGGGGGGAAAAAAAAAAAAAAAAAAAAAAAAATTATAATGAAATGAATTTCAGTGGACGGAGTCTGGAAGGGCATCTAGGAATCTTTTGTTTGTCTGAGAATTTCTAGCATGGCTTTTGATGGTTTCTGAGCAGATTATTTGTTGCGATTTCAAAACGTAATAAGACGGTGGTCCGATAAGATTATGATGAAAAACATTTAGATCCACATTATTTATTCCACGGGACAAAACTAGATCCAGAGTATGACTGTGGCAGTGAATAGGTCCAGAGACATGTTGGACAAAACCCACTGAGTCGATGATTGCTCCGAAAGCCTTTTGGAGTGGGTCTGTGGACTTTTCCATGTGAATATTAAAGTCACCAACAATTAACAATATTATCTGCCATGACTACAAGGTCCGATAGGAATTCAGGGAACTCAGTGAGGAACGCTGTATACGGCCCAGGAGGCCTGTAAACAGTAGCTATAAAAAGTGATTGAGTAGCTGCATAGATTTCATGACTAGAAGTTCAAAAGATGAAAACGCAGTCATTTTTTTGTTTGTTGGTAAATTCAAATTTGCTGTCGTAAATGTTAGCAGCACCTCTGCCTTTGCGGGATGTGCGCGGGGGATATGGTCACTAGTGTAACAAAGAGGAGAGGCCTCATTTAACACAGTAAATTCATCAGGCTTAATCCATGTTTCAGTCAGGCCAATCACATCAAGATTTTGATCAGTGATTAGTTCATTGACTATAACTGCCTTGGAAGTTAGGGATCTAATATTAAGTAGCCCTATTTTGAGATGCGAGATAACACAATCCCTTTCAATAATGACAGGAATGGAGGAGGTCTTTATTCAGTGAGATTGCTAAGGCGAACACCGCCATGTTTAGTTTTGCTCATCCTAGGTCGAGGCACAGACACGGTCTCAATGGGGATAGCTGAGCAGACTCCACTAAGCTGGCAGGCTGGCTATCTCATTGTGGAGCTAGAGGAGTTAGAGTCCTGTCTATGTTCGTAGATAAGATGAGAGCACCCCTCCAGCTAGGATGGAGTCCGTCACTCCTCAGCAGGCTAGGCTTTGTCCTGTTTGTGGGTGAGTCCCAGAAAGAGGGCCAATAATCTACAAATTCTATCTTTTTGGAGGGGCAGAACACAGTTTTCAACCAGCGATTGAGTTGTGAGACTCTGCTGTAGAGCTCATCACTCCCCTTAACTGGAAGGGGGCCAGAGACAATTACTCGATGCCGACACATCTTTCTAGCTGATTTTACACGCTGAAGCTATGTTGCGCTTGGTGACCTCTGACTGTTTCATCCTAACATCGTTGGTGCCGACGTGGATAACAATATCTCTATACTCGCCAGTTTTAGCTTTAGCCAGCACCATCTTCAGATTAGCCTTAACGTCGGTAGCCCTGCCCCCTGGTAAATAGTGTATGATCGCTGGATGATTCGTTTTAAGTCATATACTGCGGGTAATGGAGTCGCCAATGACTAGGGTTTTCAATTTGTCAGAGCTAAATGGTGGGAGGCTTCAGCGTCTCAGACCCCGTAACGGGAGGAGTAGAGACCAGAGAAGGCTCAGACCCCGTAACGGGTAGAGGGGAGACCAGAGAAGGCTTGGCCTCTGACTCCAACTCGCTGCTTAATGGGGAGAACCGGTTGAAAGTTTCTGTCGGTTGAATGAGTGACAAAATAAAATAACACATCCTAGATCTGAATGAATGAAATAATCTTATTAAATACTTTTTTCTTTACATAGTTGAATTTGCTGACAACAAAATCACACAAAAATAATCAATGGAAATCCAATTTATCAACCCATGGAGGTCTGGATTTTGAGTCACACTCAAAATTAAAGTGAAAAACCACACTACAGGCTGATCCAACTTTGATGTAATGTCCTTAAAACAAGTCAAAATGAGGCTCAGTAGTGTCTGTGGCCTCCACATGCCTGTATGACCTCCCTACAACGCCTGGGCATGCTCCTGATGAGGTGGTGGATGGTCTCCTGAGGGATCTCCTCCCAGACCTGGACTAAAGCATCCGCCAACTCCTGGACAGTCTGTGGTGCAACGTGGCGTTGGTGGATGGAGCGGGACATGATGTCCCAGATGTGCTCAATTGGATTCAGGTCTGGGGAATGGGCGGGCCAGTCCATAGCATCAATGCCTTCCTCTTGCAGGAACTGCTGACACACTCCAGCCACATGAGGTCTAGCATTGTCTTGCATTAGGGGGAACCCAGGGCCAACCGCACCAGCATATGGTCTCACAAGTGGTCTGAGGATCTCATCTCGGTACCTAATGGCAGTCAGGCTACCTCTGGCGAGCACATGGAGGGCTGTGCGGCTCCCCAAAGAAATGCCACCCCACACCATGACTGACCCACCGCCAAACCGGTCATGCTGGAGGATGTTGCAGGCAGCAGAACGTTCTCCACGGCGTCTCCAGACTGTCACGTCTGTCACATGTGCTCAGTGTGAACCTGCTTTCATCTGTGAAGAGCACAGGGCGCCAGTGGCGAATTTGCCAATCTTGGTGTTCTCTGGCAAATGTCAAACATCCTGCACGGTGTTGGGCTGTAAGCACAACCCCCACCTGTGGACGTCGGGCCCTCATACCACCCTCAAGGAGTCTGTTTCTGACCGTTTGAGCAGACACATGCACATTTGTGGCCTGCTGGAGGTCATTTTGCAGGGCTCTGGCAGTGCTTCTCCTGCTCCTCCTTGCACAAATGCGGAGGTAGCGGTCCTACTGCTGGGTTGTTGGCCTCCTACGGCCTCCTCCACGTCTCCTGATGTACTGGCCTGTCTCCTGGTAGCGCCTCTATGCTCTGGACACTACGCTGACAGACACAGCAAACCTTCTTGCCACAGCTCGCATTGATGTGCCATCCTGGATGAGCTGCACTACCTGAGCCACTTGTGTGGGTTGTAGACTCCGTCTCATGCTACCACTAGAGTGAAAGCACCGCCAGCATTCAAAAGTGACCAAAACATCAGCCAGGAAGCATAGGAAATGAGAAGTGGTCTGTGGTCCCCACCTGCAGAACCACTCCTTTATTGGGGGTGTCTTGCTAATTGCCTATAATTTCCACCTGTTGTCTATTCCATTTGCACAACAGCATGTGAAATTTATTGTCAATCAGTGTTGCTTCCTAAGTGGACAGTTTGATTTCACAGAAGTGTGATTGACTTGGAGTTACATTGTGTTGTTTATGTGTTCTCTTTATTTTTTTGAGCATTGTAGTTGAGTTGACAGCATTATATAGTTGACAGCATGTCTTTCTAGAAGTCATGATACAACTTTTCGGCTGCAAGGACTGTGCAGGGGGATTAACTTCTTCAGGCAATTTTTTTCCACTTCCTGTCTGACTGACGTGCCTTAAAGTAAACTGCCAGTCCAAGAAGCCAGGATATGCATATAATTGGCACCATTGGAAAGAAAACACTTTGAAGTTTGTAGAAATGTTAAAATAATGTATGAGACTATAACACAATTGCTTTGGTAGGAGAAAATCCTAATAAAATCCAACCTGAATTCTTTTATTTTTTTTTGAGAGCGCGTGCTCTTCCAGTGGAACGTATATCCAAATCCAGCTCCCAGATTGCCCTATGGCTTCCACTAGATGTCACCAGTCTTTGTTTAAGGTTACAGGCTTGTTTCTTCACAAACAAGGGAAGAATTTTGAGTTTTGGTAGTCGGAGTCAGAAATCAGTCTGTGTGCGCGCGACGAGACGCTTACCTGATAATTTTGCTTTTCTATTGAACATACTTCTTTCCGTATGAAATATTATAGTTTATTTACATTTTAGGGTACCGGAGGATTAAATAGAAATGTAGTTTGACTTGTTTTAACAAAGTTTAGTGGTAGGTTTTTGGA
The DNA here is from genome assembly GCF_905237065.1 of Salmo salar. Taxonomy (NCBI): domain Eukaryota; kingdom Metazoa; phylum Chordata; class Actinopteri; order Salmoniformes; family Salmonidae; genus Salmo; species Salmo salar. The sequence goes on from NC_059468.1 coordinate 43,903,992, forward strand.
TTCCTTTGTCTGCATGTTGAATGAGTGGATTACTCAAATCGATGGCGCCAACTAAACAGACTTTTTGGGATATAAAGAAGGACTTTATCTAACAAAACGACCATGCATGTTGTAGCTGGGACCCTTTGGATTGCAAGTCAGAGGACGATTTTCAAATAGTAAGTGAATATTTAATCACTATTTGTGATTTTATGAAGCCTGTGCTAGTTGGAAAATATGTTGATGTGGGGCACCGTCCTCAAACAATCGCATGGCATGCTTTTGCTGTAAAGCCTATTGTAAATCGGAGAATGCAGTTAGATGAACAAGACTTTAAGCTTTTAATCGATATAAGACACTTGTGTATATACCTAAATGTTTAATATCCATCATTTTTATGATCATTTATTTGAATTGCCCACCCTCCAGTTTCACAGGAAGTTGTCGACAGGTGTCCCGCTGTCGGGACGCCTTTAATGTTACTTCTTATCTTTAGATGGTATAGTGGTAATGTTACTACTTATCTTTAGATGGTATAGTGGTAATGTTACTACTTATCTTTAGATGGTATAGTGGTAATGTTACTACTTATCTTTAGATGGTATAGTGGTAATGTTACTCCTTATCTTTAGATGGTATAGTGGTAATGTTACTACTTATCTTTAGATGGTATAGTGGTAATGTTACTACTTATCTTTAGATGGTATAGTGGTAATGTTACTACTTATCTTTAGATGGTATAGTGGTAATGTTACTCCTTATCTTTAGATGGTATAGTGGTAATGTTACTACTTATCTTTAGATGGTATAGTGGTAATGTTACTCCTTATCTTTAGATGGTATAGTGGTAATGTTACTACTTATCTTTAGATGGTATAGTGGTAATGTTACTACTTATCTTTAGATGGTATAGTGGTAATGTTACTCCTTATCTTTAGATGGTATAGTGGTAATGTTACTACTTATCTTTAGATGGTATAGTGGTAATGTTACTCCTTACCGTTAGATGGTATAGTGGTAATGTTACTCCTTATCTTTAGATGGTATAGTGGTAATGTTACTCCTTATCTTTAGATGGTATAGTGGTAATGTTACTACTTATCTTTAGATGGTATAGTGGTAATGTTACTCCTTACCTTTAGATGGTATAGTGGTAATGTTACTCCTTACCGTTAGATGGTATAGTGGTAATGTTACTCCTTACCGTTAGATGGTGGAGGTCCTGTAGAACCACGTCCAGATAAAGCGTTGAATGTAAAAAGTAGAGCGAGAAAATAAAAACAATGATGACGATCATGCCTCTTACGGTGTTTTTTCCTCTTTGTCTGGTTTCTCTGTGGTTTCTTCTGCTTTTCCTTTCTCTTTTCTATGTGGAGGTACTAAGGGTAGGTTCTCTCAATATTAATGGGGGAAGGGACAGGAATGAGAGGGGGAAGGGACAGGATTGAGAGGGAGGAAGGGACAGGAATGAGAGGGGGGAAGGGACAGGATTGAGAGGGAGGAAGGGACAGGAATGAGAGGGAGGAAGGGACAGGAATGAGAGGGGAGGGACAGGATTAAGAGGGGGAGGACAATAAGGCAGGATTCAATTGACAGGATTAATGGGGGAAGGGACAGGATTGAGAGGGGGAGCAGGATTGAGAGAACAGATTGAAGGGGAAGGGACAGGAATGAGAGGGGGAAGGGACAGGATTAAGAGGGGGAAGGGTCAGGAATAGACAGAATAAGAGGGGACATTGAGGTTGAGGATTAAGAGGAAGGGACAGGAATAAGAGGAGGACAGAAGTTTTAATGTCGTTTTTCTACAGGAGACACATAGTGATGAGGTGGACTTCTACAGGAGACACATAGTGATGAGGTGGACTTCTACAGGAGACACATAGTGATGAAGCTAATGAGGTGGACTTCTACAGGAGACACATAGTGATGAGGCTAATGAGGTTGACTGGGGTATGTGGTGGGAGGGACAGCATATACTCAGTCATGGCATTAATTTCAGTGCTGGGATGGCAATGTTGTTTTCCTCAGGCTTAGGGGTGACTGTGGTTTCTACAACAGAGATTGTCAAGGGTCGGTTTTTTGTTGTTGTTGCTCCTAATGAGGCTACAGAGCATATTGCATGTATTTGATCAACTGAAGTAAACCTTAAGACAGTGTGACCAAAAGAGGGTGTATGGTTTTAGGGGGGGGGTACTGCAACTGTACGGTGGATTTTACTGTTGATCGCACTGCTGAAGAACCTCACCTGCGATCAGCCACTTGCCTGTCTGGTTTATTAACTGACTTTGAGCTTTCTGATGTGTGGAGAGTAAAGAATGCAAATGTTAGGCAGTACACACGGCTAAAGGTTAATGAAGGTGGTGTCAGTGCAGCAAGGTTAGACAGGTGGTATGTATCTGATCTCTACTGTAGTAGGGTTGGAAGTTTAGACGGGTATCTGATCTCTACTGTAGTAGGGTTGGAAGGTTAGACAGTTATCTGATCTCTACTGTAGTAGGGTTGGAAGGTTAACAGTTATCTGATCTCTACTGTAGTAGGGTTGGAAGGTTAGACAGTTATCTGATCTCTACTGTAGTAGGGTTGGAAGGTTAGACAGGTATCTGATCTCTACTGTAGTAGGGTTGGAAGGTTAGAAAGGTGGTATGTATCTGATCTCTACTGTAGTAGGGTTGGAAGGTTAGACGGGTATCTGATCTCTACTGTAGTAGGGTTGGAAGGTTAGACAGGTATCTGATCTCTACTGTAGTAGGGTTGGAAGGTTAGACAGGTATCTTATCTCTACTGTAGTAGGGTTGGAAGGTTAGACAGGTGGTATGTATCTGATCACTACTGTAGTAGTTTATGAAGGTGTGACATCACTTCTGTGGGTTTCTGTGATCACCATAATGTGTCTGATATTCACTTGTCCTGTCCACGAAGGTCATCACCTTACTGGTATTTTAATGTTACATGATGTCATGTTTTGTGAAAGGTTTTTGTTGTTTTGGGAAAAATGGAGGGTTACAAAAGGGAATTTTGAGTCAATGGTGGGAGGTTGGGAAGGCCCAAATACGTGTGTTTTGTTTACAGTATACTGCTCTGTCTCATATTGAAGTTAAAGAGACTCAAGGGGCCTTGAATAGGACATCAAATCTATCGAATTGAAGTTGCTCACTCAGAATGACCCTGGACTAGTCATGAACTTACAGGACAAGAGACATGAACTGAGGTCGTATTTACATGAAAGAGTGAAGGGTGCCTTGATTAGGTCTCGTTTTGCTACCCTCAAGGATATGGATTCCCCTAGCGTTTATTTTTTAAACCACTAGGACAGTCGACATTACAACGTAAACAGATGGTCTACCTTCGTCTCCCTGATGGGAAGGTGACCACGGACGACGGTGAAATGCGCCAGCATGCCCTGGATTTCTACTCTACCCTCTATCAGGCGGAGGATTGTGATTCTCTGTGTACTGAACAGTTGTTGCATGAACTTCCTCAATTGGGCCCTGAGCAGAGAGCTGCTTTGGACTCTGACATTACTCTGCAGGAGATGTCCACTGCAGTTATATAGCTCTCATCAGGCCCGAGCCCCTGGCATCGATGGTTTACCATCTGAGCACTTTTGGGGGTCTGTTGGGAGGATTTTTATGAAGTGTTGTGTGAACTTTGTTTCTAATAAGAGATGTTTTAGACATTTGTAAACTTGTCTGATGTGAATGTAGGTTAATTTTCCTTGGATCAGGAGAAGGCTTTTGACCATGTGGAAACCACCACTATTTGTTCAAAACAATGGTTGATATTTTTTGGGGGATGTTTTTTGTTGTTGTCTTGGATGAGTTTACTGTATGCTTGGGCCTCATGTATGGTGAAGGTGGGGTGGTGGTTTGAGCTGCCCCATCCCATTGGGGTATCAGGCAGGGATGCCCAATTTCAGGACAGTTATATTGTCAGGCTATTGAACCAATGCTTTTTTTTTTAAGAGGGAGGCTTACTTGTTTCTCTGAGCCAGGGGTAATGAAGGTTCCTACGATAGCACTGTCTGCTTATGCAGATGACCTGACAGTTTTTATTACAGGAGGTGGGAGTGTTAAGGTTCTCTCAAACGCTCTAAAGGTGTATGAGGGGGCCTCCTCAGCTAGAGTCAATTGGGAAAAGAGTGAATCGCTGTGGGCAGGTCAGCTACAGACACGGTTACCAGGGGGGCTTCAGTGTGGCAAAGATGGGATGAAGACTTTGGTGTTTTTTCTAGGCTTCGATGTCTTTCAAAAAAATAACTGGGAGCGTTCAATGGAGCGTTCAGTGGAGAAGGTGTTTCCCAGATTGTCTAGGTCGAAATGGTTGCTGACCCAGATTTCTTATAGGGGTAGGGTGCTGGTAGCCAATAATCTAGCTGCCTCTACCCTGTAGCACAGACTAATGATTTTACAAGAACTTCAAAGGACCCTTGTCAATTTCTTCTGGTCTGGACAACATTGTATTAAATCTGCAGCCCTGTACGTGCCACTGCACAAGGGTGGGCAAGGTCTGGTGGACATTTCTTCCAGGATCATGGCTTTCCGGCTTCAAGCAGCCCAGAGACTGTTGTACAGTGACGGTTCTAGCTGGGTGGATACAGCCTACACAGTGATGAGGAGAGCGGGATATTTGGGCTTAGACAAGCACCTTTTCCTCTTAACCTCATCTAGATGTTCTGCTAGCGGAACACCTGCTCCAATATCCAATGATGGGCGTGGCGCGAAATACAAATTCCTCTAAAATCCGAAAACTTCAATTTTTCAAACATATGACTATTTTACAGCATTTTAAAGACAAGACTCTCGTTAATCTAACCACACTGTCCGATTTCAAAAAGGCTTTACAGCGAAAGCAAAACATTAGATTATGTCAGCAGAGTACCCAGCCAGAAATAATCAGACACCCATTTTTCAAGCTAGCATATAATGTCACAAAAAAAGAAACCACAGCTAAATGCAGCACTAACCTTTGATGATCTTCATCAGATGACAACCCTAGGACATTATGTTATACAATGCATGCATGTTTTGTTCAATCAAGTTCATATTTATATCAAAAAACAGCTTTTTTACATTAGCATGTGACGTTCAGAACTAGCATACCTCCGGTGAATTTACTAAATTACTCACGATAAACGTTCACATAAAACATAACAATTATTTTAAGAATTATAGATACAGAACTCCTCTATGCACTCGATATGTCCGATTTTAAAATAGCTTTTCGGTGAAAGCACATTTTGCAATATTCTCAGTAGATAGCCCAGCCATCACGGCTAGCCATTTAGACACCGACCAAGTTTAGCCCTGACCAAACTCCGATTTACTATTACAAAAGTTTGATTACCTTTGATGTTCTTCGTCAGAATGCACTCCCAGGACTGCTACTTCAATAACAAATGTTGGTTTGGTTCAAAATAATCCATCGTTATATCCAAATAGCGGCGTTTTGTTCGTGCGTTCAAGACACTATCCGAAGTGTAAATAAGGGTCACGAGCATGGCGCAATTCGTGACAAAAGATTTCTAAATATTCCATTACCGTACTTCGAAGCATGTCAACCGCTGTTTAAAAATCAATTTTTATGCCATTTTTCTCGTAAAAAAGCGATAATATTCCGACCGGGAATCTGCGATTAGGTAAACAGACGAAAGAAAACATGGTATGGGGTCGACGCGGGCACGCGCCTGAGTCTCACAGTACTGTAACCAGCCACTACCCAAACGCGCTACTTTTTTTCAGCCAGAGCCTGCAAAGCCACGATTCAGCTTTTTGCCGCCTTCTGAGAGCCCATGGGAGCCGTAGGAAGTGTCACGTAACAGCAGAGATCCTCTGTAATGGATAGAGATAATCAAGAAGGGCAAGAAATTGTCAGACAGGGCACTTCCTGCATGGAATCTTTTCAGGTTTTGGCCTGCCAAATGAGTTCTGTTATACTCACAGACACCATTCAAACAGTTTTATAAACTTTGGAGTGTTTTCTATCCAAAGCTAATAATTAAATGCATATTCTAGTTTCTGGGCAGGAGTAATAATCAGATTAAATCGGGTACGTTTTTTATCCGGCTGTGAAAATACTGCCCCCTAGCCATAACAGGTTAATCCTAGGTGATTTAAATTGTACCTCATGTGACAGTTAACCTCTATGGGACCCCTTCCCGTTCTCATCCCGTTAACGGGATTGATTTTGACAACAGCCAGTGGAAAATCAGAGCGCCAAATTTAAAACAGCTAAAATCTCATAATTCCATTTTATCAAACAATCAACTATTTTACATCATTTTAAAGATAAACTTCTCGTTAATCTAACCACATTGTCCGATTTCAAAAAGGCTTTACGGCGAAAGCATAAAATTAGATTATGCTAGGACATAAACTTCACAAGAAACACCACACAGCCATTTTCCAAGCAACTAGATGCATCACAAAAACCCAAACCACAGCTAAATGAAGCACTAACCTTTGACGATCTTCATCAGATGACACTCCTAGGACATTATGTAACACAATACCTGTATGTTTTGCTCGATAAAGTTCATATTTATATCCAAAAACAGCATTTTACATTGGCGCGTAATGTTGAGAAATGTTTTCCCTCCAAACCTTCCGATGAATGAGCACACAGTACGTAAATTCTCATCGTAAACATTGATCAATATATATTATTATTATTATGCACAGAATTATAGATACACTGCTCCTAATTGTAATCGCTTTGTCAGATTTCAAAAAAGGTTCACGGCGAAAGCACAATTTGCAGTACAGCCCAGATGACACTAACAACTAGCAAACAGAAACCCGCCATCTTGGAATCAATAAAACTAAGAAATTACATTATAAATATTCACTTACCTTTGATTATCTTCATCAGAAGGCACTGCCAGAAATCCCAGCTCCACAAGAAATGTTCGAAAAAGTTCATATTTATTTCCAAATAATCAATTTCGTTCGTGCTTTAGGTTCACATTTACATTTACATTTTAGTCATTTAGCAGACGCTCTTATCCAGAGCGACTTACAAATTGGTGCATTCACCTTATAATATCCAGTGGAACAACCACTTTACAATAGTGCATCTAAATCTTTTAAGGGGGGGGGTTAGAAGGATTACTTTATCCTATCCTAGGTATTCCTTAAAGAGGTGGGGTTTCAGGTGTCTCCGGAAGGTGGTGACTGACTCCGCTGTCCTGGCGTCGTGAGGGAGCTTGTTCCACCATTGGGGTGCCAGAGCAGCGAACAGTTTTGACTGGGCTGAGCGGGAACTGTGCTTCCTCAGAGGTAGGGGGGCCAGCAGGCCAGAGGTGGATGAACGCAGTGCCCTTGTTTGGGTGTAGGGCCTGATCAGAGCCTGAAGGTATGGAGGTGCCGTTCCCTTCACAGCTCCGTAGGCAATCACCATGGTCTTGTAGCGGATGCGAGCTTCAACTGGAAGCCAGTGGAGAAAGCGGAGGAGCGGGGTGACGTGAGAGAACTTGGGAAGGTTGAACACCAGACGGGCTGCGGCGTTCTGGATGAGTTGTAGGGGTTTAATGGCACAGGCAGGGAGCCCAGCCAACAGCGAGTTGCAATAATCCAGACGGGAGATGACAAGTGCCTGGATTAGGACCTGCGCCGCTTCCTGTGTGAGGCAGGGTCGTACTCTGCGAATGTTGTAGAGCATGAACCTACAGGATCGGGTCACCGCCTTGATGTTGGTGGAGAACGACAGGGTGTTGTCCAGGGTCACGCCAAGGCTCTTAGCACTCTGGGAGGAGGACACAAGGGAGTTGTCAACCGTGATGGCGAGATCATGGAACGGGCAGTCCTTCCCCGGGAGGAAGAGCAGCTCCGTCTTGCCGAGGTTCAGCTTGAGGTGGTGATCCGTCATCCACACTGATATGTCTGCCAGACATGCAGAGATGCGATTCGCCACCTGGTTGTCAGAAGGGGGAAAGGAGAAGATTAATTGTGTGTCATCTGCATAGCGATGATATGAGAGACCATGTGAGGATATGACAGAGCCAAGTGACTTGGTGTATAGCGAGAATAGGAGTGGGCCAAGAACAGAGCCCTGGGGGACACCAGTGGTGAGAGCACGTGGTGCGGAGACTGATTCTCGCCACGCCACCTGGTAGGAGCGACCTGTCAGGTAGGACGCAATCCAAGCGTGCGCGGTGCCGGAGATGCCCAGCTCGGAGAGGGTGGAGAGGAGGATCTGATGGTTCACGGTATCAAAGGCAGCAGATAGGTCTAGAAGGATGAGAGCAGAGGAGAGAGAGTTAGCTTTAGCAGTGCGGAGAGCCTCCGTGACACAGAGAAGAGCAGTCTCAGTTGAATGCCCAGTCTTGAAACCTGACTGATTAGGATCAAGAAGGTCATTCTGAGAGAGATAGCAAGAGAGCTGGCCAAGGACGGCGCGTTCAAGAGTTTTGGAGAAAAAGGAAAGAAGGGATACTGGTCTGTAGTTGTTGACATCGGAGGGATCGAGTGTAGGTTTTTTCAGAAGGGGTGCAACTCTCGCTCTCTTGAAGACGGAAGGGAAGTAGCCAGCGGTCAAGGATGAGTTGATGAGCGAGGTGAGGTAGGGGAGAAGGTCTCCGGAAATGGTCTGGAGAAGAGAGGAGGGGATAGGGTCAAGTGGGCAGGTTGTTGGGCGGCCGGCCGTCACAAGACGCGAGATTTCATCTGGAGAGAGAGGGGAGAAAGAGGTCAAAGCACAGGGTAGGGCAGTGTGAGCAGGACCAGCAGTGTCGTTTGACTTAGCAAACGAGGATCGGATGTCGTCAACCTTCTTTTCAAAATGGTTGACGAAGTCATCCGCAGAGAGGGAGGAGGGGGGGGAGGGGGAGGAGGATTCAGGAGGGAGGAGAAGGTAGCAAAGAGCTTCCTAGGGTTAGAGGCAGATGCTTGGAGTTTAGAGTGGTAGAAAGTGGCTTTAGCAGCAGAGACAGAAGAGGAAAATGTAGAGAGGAGGGAGTGAAAGGATGCCAGGTCCGCAGGGGAGGCGAGTTTTCCTCCATTTCCGCTCGGCTGCCCGGAGCCCTGTTCTGTGAGCTCGCAGTGAGTCGTCGAGCCACGGAGCAGGAGGGGAGGACCGAGCCGGCCTGGAGGATAGGGGACAGAGGAAATCAAAGGATGCAGAGAGGGAGGAGAGGAGGGTTGAGGAGGCAGAATCAGGAGATAGGTTGGAGAAGGTTTGAGCAGAGGGAAGAGATGATAGGATGGAAGAGGAGAGAGTAGCGGGAGAGAGAGAGCGAAGGTTGGGACGGCGCAATACCATCCGAGTAGGGGGAGAGTGAGAAGTGTTGGATGAGAGCGAGAGGGAAAAGGATACAAGGTAGTGGTCGGAGACTTGGAGGGGAGTTGCAATGAGATTAGTGGAAGAACAGCATCTAGTAAAGATGAGGTCAAGCGTATTGCCTGCCTTGTGAGTAGGGGGGGAAGGTGAGAGGGTGAGGCCGAAAGAGGAGAGGAGTGGAAAGAAGGAGGCAGAGAGGAATGAGTCGAAGGTAGACGTGGGGAGGTTAAAGTCACCCAGAACTGTGAGAGGTGAGCCATCCTCAGGAAAGGAACTTATCAAGGCGTCAAGCTCATTGATGAAGTCTCCAAGGGAACCTGGAGGGCGATAAATGATAAGGATGTTAAGCTTGAAAGGGCTGGTAACTGTGACAGCATGGAATTCAAATGAGGAGATAGACAGATGGGTCAGGGGAGAAAGAGAGAATGTCCACTTGGGAGAGATGAGGATTCCAGTGCCACCACCCCGCTGGCTCGATGCTCTAGGGGTATGCGAGAACACGTAGTCAGACGAGGAGAGAGCAGTAGGAGTAGCAGTGTTATCTGTGGTGATCCATGTTTCCGTCAGCGCCAGGAAGTCTAGGGACTGGAGGGTAGCATAGGCTGAGATGAACTCAGCCTTGTTGGCCGCAGACCGGCAGTTCCAGAGGCTGCCGGAGACCTGGAACTCCACGTGGGTCGTGCGCGCTGGGACCACCAGGTTAGAGTGGCAGCGGCCACGCGGTGTGGAGCGTTTGTATGGCCTGTGCAGAGGAGAGAGAACAGGGATAGACAGACACATAGTAGACAAGCTACAGAAGAGGCTACGCTAATGCAAATGAGATTGGAATGACAAGTGGACTACACGTCTCGAATGTTCATGAAGTTAAGCTTACGTTGCAAAAATGTTATTGACTAAAATGATACAGTACTGCTGGCTGGTGGAGTAGGCTAGCTAGCAGTGGCTGCGTTGTTGACTTTGAACGTGTAGCTGGCTAGGTAACCTCGGTAGTTTCAGTACTACACCTTGTCATGATACAAAGCAACTTTGTAGCTAGCTAGCTAACATAACACTAATCAAGACGTTCCTTGTAGTGTATTTAGTTTCAACAATGCTGCTCGTCGGTAATAGTTGGCTGGGTTAGGAAAAATGGCGTCGCGGGGGACGGAAATAGCTGGCTAGCTAACCTCGATGGCTGGCTAGCTAACAATTATCAAGCTATGACAAAGACAACTAAGTAGCTAGCTAGGTAACACTGCACTAGTCAAATCGTTCCGTTGTAACGTATTAGTATCTACAGCGCTGCTAGTCGGTAACGGTTGGCTAGCTGGCAGTGGGTTAATGATGACTAGGTGTGTTGAGTAAGTCTGGCGCCGCGTCGCGGCTAGCTAGCTCACCTCGATAATACTCAAACTCAAACTACACAATTATCTTAGATACAGAGACAGCAAAGACAACTATGTAGCTGGCTAACTAACACTAACACCACACTAATCAAGTCGTTACGTTGTAATGTAATAGTTTCTGCGGTGCTGCTAGTCGGTAGAAGTTGGCTAGCTAACAGTGATGACTAGCTAGCTAGCAGCTAGCAGCTAGCAGTGTTGACTACGTTAGGAGGACGAAGATAGCTAGCCTCGATAATTACTCAGTTACTCTAAACTACACAATTATCTTTGATACAAAGACGGCTATGTAGCTAGCTAAGAAGAATTGCTCAGATCAAACAAATCAAGCCGTTGTAATGTAGCGAAGTGTAATATTACCTGTGGAGCGACGCGTTCACTATCCAAATCCACTACGCGCGTGCTTACTTAGTCCAGACGAAAAGTCAAAAAAGTTATACTACAGTTTGTAGAAACATGTCAAACGATGTATAGAATCAATCTTTAGGTTGTTTTTATCAAATACCTTGAATAAAATTCCAACCGGACCTATCCGTTCTCTTTAGGAGTGAATATGAACTCAGCTCGCTCCCAAGTCTCTGCGCGTGACTTGGGCCCATGCCTTATAATGGGACACCAGTTTACCACAGCTGGTATTCCCTTCAAATTCGCCATAGAATCTTCAAACACCGTTCTAAAGACTGCTGACATCTAGTGGAAGCTTTAGGAAGTGCACAATGAACCCTAAGTCTCTGTATACAGTCAAGGCAATCACTTGAAAGGACTACAAGCGCCAGACTTCCCACTTCCTGCTTGACTTTTTCTCAGGTTTTCGCCTCCCATATGAGTTCTGTTATACTCACAGACACCATTCAAACAGTTTTAGAAACTTCAGAGTGTTTTCTATCCAAATCTACTAATAATATGCATATTCTAGTTTCTGGGACAGAGTAGTAACCTGTTTAAATTGGGTATGTTTTTCATCCGGCCATGAAAATACTGCCCCCTAGCCCTATGTTGCAAAGTAAAACCAATGTTCTTTATGTGTGTGGTGTGTGTGGGTCATGTCTCTCTCTCTCTCTCTCTCTCTCTCTCTCTCTCTCTCTCTCTCTCTCTCTCTCTCTCTCTCTCTCCTATGGAAACGATCTAAGTTCAGCTAGCCTGCACATTTTAAAATACAATAACTTTGCTTTGTTGACTCAGAGAGACAAAAACAAATCTCAAAGGATGAAGTGAAAGATATTTTTTATAGATTTGTGCATTTTCTTTCAGTGTAAGGCAGGAAGTTTTTTCTAAAACCTTCAACAAATTTTGAGTTGTACCAGTGACACATCAAATATGTGGTATTCAAAATAAAAATGTCATTTTTTTTCTGGATAGTTATATTTCTGCCAGTCTAAGCATAGATTTATAACCTTGTGATTATGAAAAATGGGCATGAAATTGTATTTATTTAATAAAAAAAAAAAAAATTTCACTAGGACATTATACAGTCGTGGCCAAAAGTTTTGAGAATGACACAAATATTAATTTTCACAGTGTGCTGCCTCAGTTTGTATGATGGCAATTTGCATATACTCCAGAATGTTATGAAGAGTGATCAGATGAATTGCAATTAATTGCAAACTCCCTCAGTTTGGTGACGTACAATGCCTTTTCCAGCATGATGGAGCACCTTGCCCTAAGGCAAAAGTGATAACTAAGTGGCTCAGGGAACAAAACATCAACATTTTGGGTCCATGGCCAGGAAACTCCCCAGACCTTAATCCCATTGAGAACTTGTGGTCAATCCTCAAGAGGCGTGTGGACAAACAAAAACCCACAAATTCTGACAAAACTCCAAGCATTGATTATGCAAGAATGGGCTGTCATCAGTCAGGATGTGGCCCAGAAGTTAATTGACAGCATGCCAGGGCGGATTGCAGAGGTCTTGAAAAAGAAGGGTCAACACTGCAAATATTGACTCTTTGCATCAACTTCGTGTAATTGTCAATAAAAGCCTTTGACACTTATGAAATGCTTGTAATTATACTTCAGTATTCCATAGTAACATCTGACCAAAAATATCTAAAGACACTGAAGCAGCAAACTTTGTGGAAATAAGTATTTGTGTCACTCTCAAAACTTTTGGCCACGACTGTACATTCAGATGAATCACAAAAAAAAATTATTTATTGGCTTTATTCTTGAATATAAGTAATATAAGGGCATAGGTGACACTCTAATGAACATAAACAAGCCTTTTAGGGGAAATGGAATTGCTGTTTTATTATATTTGCTACTTTGAAAACTTGTCTTTGACCCATTGATCTGTTTATGAGTATATGGGTCATTCAGAGGTTGTTGTGTTTAGTTACTGTGGAGGAAGATTCAGCGTTGTATTTTTAATTGATGTGTAACCATGGTTTTGTTTGTTTGAGTGTTTTACATGTTGTGTGTTCCCAAACCCCCTCTCTCTCTCTCTGTGTTCGTCTCTTCTTTCTCTCTCTCTCTCTCTCTCTTAGACATTTACATTTTTAGTCATTTAGCAGATGCTCTTATCCAGAGCGACTTACAGTAGTGAATGCATACATTTCACACATTTCATGCATTTTTTAATATATATTCTTTTTTTGTACTGGCCCCCCCGTGGGAATCAAACCCACAACCCTGGCGTTGCACACACCATGCTCTACCAACTGAGCCACACGGGAAGACAGGAAGTGCAGGAAGTGCAGCTCAGTTTCCACCTCATTTTGTGAGCAGTGTGCACATAGCCTGTCTTCTCTTGAGAGCCAGGTCTGTCTACAGCGGCCTTTCTCAATAGCAAGGCTATGCTCACTGAGTCTGTACATAGTCAAAGCTTTCCTTAAGTTTTGGTCAGTCACAGTGGTCAGGTATTCTGCCACTGTGTACTCTCTGTTTAGGGCCAAATAGCATTCTAGTTTGCTCAGTTTTTTGTTAATTCTTGGTTGATGAGGCAGACCCCAGACCTCACAACCATGAAGGGCAATGGGTTTTATAACTCTCTCTCTCTCTCTCTCTCTCTCTCTCTCTCTCTCCTCTCTCTCTCTCTCTCTCTCCTTCCATCTCTCTCTCTCGCTCTCTCTCCTTCCATCTCTCTCTCTCGCTCTCTCTCCTTCCATCTCTCTCTCTCGCTCTCTCTCCTTCCATCTCTCTCTCTCGCTCTCTCTCCTTCCATCTCTCTCTCTCTCTCGCTCTCTCTCCTTCCATCTCTCTCTCTCTGCTCTCTCTCCTTCCATCTCTCTCTCTCTCTCGCTCTCTCTCCTTCCATCTCTCTCTCTCTCTCTCTCTCTCTCTCTCTCTCTCTCTCTCTTTTAGTTTGCTAGAGCAAAGGTTCTCAGCTTTAGAGGCCAGGCACGTTAAGGAGCTCCAGGGTCTGCAGAGGGAAAAACAGCAGCTGCAGGACATGCTGGAGATACAGAGGCGCCTGGTCACCCAGCTACAGGGAGAGCTGGGGACCTCCACACACAACAGCACACTACTGCAGAAACAGCAGGCTATACTGACTGACACAGTGCAGCAGCTGCTAGCCATGGTCACCCACTACAATGGTGAGAGAGATCCACTGTGGATATGTTTGTTAAATAGAAGTAATGAAAGCATTTTATGAGATTTTCCTCTGAGTATGGTTTTTAGTCCAGGAGTAGGATAACCCATAGTCATTATCCTGAATGCTATACAACTCTACTCAGATATACCCAGTACATAGTCATTATCCTGAATGCTATCCCTCTCTACCCAGATATACGCAGTACATAGTCATTATCCTGAATGCTATCCCTCTCTACCCAGATATACCCAGGACTTAGTCATTATCCTGAATGCTATCCCTCTCTACCCAGTACATAGTCATTATCCTGAATGCTATCCCTCTCTACTCAGATATACCCAGTACATAGTCATTATCCTGAATGCTATCCCTCTCTACCCAGGACATAGTCATTATCCTGAATGCTATCCCTCTCTACCCAGTACATAGTCATTATCATGAATGCTATCCCTCTCTACCCAGGACATAGTCATTATCCTGAATGCTATCCCTCTCTACCCAGATATACCCAGTACATAGTCATTATCCTGAATGCTATCCCTCTCTACCCAGTACATAGTCATTATCCTGAATGCTATCCCTCTCTACCCAGTACATAGTCATTATCCTGAATGCTATCCCTCTCTACCCAGATATACCCAGTACATAGTCATTATCCTGAATGCTATCCCTCTCTACCCAGATATACCCAGTACATAGTCATTATCCTGAATGCTATCCCTCTCTACCCAGATATACCCACTACACCCAAAGAGGAGCCAGTGATATTCAGAAACTGTGCTGAAATCTTCAGATCTGGGCTCACAGAGAATGGTGTCCACAGCATACGACCCCCAAACTCTACCCACACAGTTAAGGTAAGGGGTTACGACCCGCCCAACTCTACCCGCACAGTTAAGGGGTTACGACCCCCCAACTCTACCCGCACAGTTAAGGGGTTACGACCCCCCAACTCTACCCGCACAGTTAAGGTAAGGGGTTACGACCCCCCAACTCTACCCGCACAGTTAAGGTAAGGGATTACGACCCCCCCCAACTCTACCCACACAGTTAAGGGGTTACGACCCCCAACTCCACCCGCTAAGTTAAGGTAAGGGGTTACGACCCCCTAACTCTACCCGCACAGTTAAGGTAAGGGGTTACGACCCCCAACTCCACCCACACAGTTAAGGTAAGGGGTTACGACCCCCCAACTCCACCCACACAGTTAAGGTAAGGGGTTACGACCCCCCAACTCTACCCACACAGTTAAGGTAAGGGGTTACGACCCACCAACTCCACCCACACAGTTAAGGTAAGGGGTTACGACCCCCTAACTCTACCCGCTAAGGTAAGGGGTTACGACCCCCTAACTCTACCCGCTAAGGTAAGGGGTTACGACCCCCTAACTCTACCAGTTAAGGTAAGGGGTTACGACCCCCTAACTCTACCAGTTATGGTAAGGGGTTACGACCCCCTAACTCTACCAGTTATGGTAAGGGGTTACGACCCCCTAACTCTACCAGTTATGGTAAGGGGTTACGACACCCCTAACTCTACCAGTTAAGGTAAGGGTTACGACCCCCAACTCCACCCGTTAAGGTAAGGGGTTACAACCCCCTAACTCCACCCGTTAAGGTAAGGGGTTACGAACCCCCCAACTCCACCCACACAGTTAAGGTAAGGGGTTACGACCCCCCAACTCCACCCGCACAGTTAAGGTAAGGGGTTACGACCACCTAACTCTACCCGTTAAGGTAAGGGGTTATGACCCGCCAACTCCACCCACACAGTTAAGGTAAGGGGTTACGACCCCCTCACTCTACCCGTTAAGGTAAGGGGTTACGACCCCCTAACTCTACCCGTTAAGGTAAGGGGTTACGACCCCCTAACTCTACCAGTTAAGGTAAGGGGTTACGACCCCTAACTCTACCCACACAGTTAAGGTAAGGGGTTACGACCCCCTAACTCTATCCACACAGTTAAGGTAAGGGGTTACGACCCCCTAACTCGATCCACACAGTTAAGGTAAGGGGTTACGACCCCCTAACTCTACCCACACAGTTAATTAAGGTAAGGGGTTACGACCCCCCAACTCTACCCGATAATTACGACCCCC